>NC_066378.1:9559060-9671560 GCF_013377495.2 Cygnus atratus | reverse complement strand
CTAAAGGAATAACTGTAAGAACAAAACACTAGAAACTTGAATACAATTAATATAAATGAGAAGCAATGCAAACTTTTACTCAAACTCTGAACTAAACAGCACCTAAGTTTTAATGAGATTCAAAAAGATGTTATAAGCTTAAAAATGCAGTGTAAGACTCTGCACTTCTTGATTTGTGTCGGAACTGAATTTAAATACTATGAAAAAAGGTTTTCATGTGGCATTTCTGGTTCATGGCTAACCAGGCACTACGGGGAATCTCATGCAACTGTCATTCCCATGAAACTGAAGAAGATGCAGTTTGTGGGCCAAGTTTCAGATATGCTATAAGTAAGCCATGCAGTTTTGGAGCAGTGTCCCAGATTTCTGAAATTTCTAAATTTAAAATTAAAAAAAAAAAAAAAAGGATTGGTAATGATCTGGTTTTGGTAGGGTTGATCTTTCTGCCAGTGGACTACTGTTCATTATTATCCCTTTCTTGTGATCTGCCCACTCCAATTTTAAAAAGGCCTTGTGATATAGTTTGATCAAGCTGAGCCATCAGAAAATGTGAGTGTATTTATTCTAAGCAGGCACTAGGGGCCTGCCTGTGATACAAAACCTGATACCTGCAAGTTCTGGTTCTGTGAGAGAAAACCAGATGCTTGGTATCTTTCTGACAAAGTGTAACACTTTATATAGTCTCTTTGGTTTGTTCTAACTCTTAGAAACAAAAGCATGGATGATATGTCAAAGTTATTCAGTGTTCACTTACTTTTATTTGTTTTACACATCGTTTTCCAGGGCATTGTTGAATTAATGTATAAATTGCTTTCATTCGTAATTACAGTCCTGAATAGCCAAATCTGTTTTCTGTAAGGATAAATATGAAGATGAATCTATTTGTATAAGAATATTATTTTAATATATTTACTCCATCCCTATATTGTCCTGGACTATGGCTGCTGTGCTACCCCTGATCATTATGCTAGGGCACTACAGTTCTATGCAGTGGGTGATTAGATGAAATAAGAATTAGTATGATGAATTATCTCAAGAGAGAGATTCTGTAATTTTCCAGTGCCTCAGTTTTCCCATTTGTGAAATGGATATGTTCATCTTTCAAATTTTGTTCTTAATCTTTTCTATTTAGGTATTTGGGTCTTCAGAGCTGAAACTGTGCACACACAGTGCTTGGCATATTGGGTCTTAACACAAATAGAGACTTGGAACAGATTTTAGTGTATATTACAGCTGCATCATTGATAGAAATTATTTGGAAGATAACGTATGATGTATTTTTAGAAGTCTTCCTGTTCCAATACACACATTTAAAACAAACAAATATACAAACAAACCCCAACAACTTCCCACCCCCGGTTTCCAAATAATAACCAAGAAAGCCATGTTCTGGTCCTACTAAAGATAATGGTGAAATTTCCACCAGACTTCACAGAGACCAGGAGTTGGCTGTTTATGTATATGTATTATTTTTTCAATAAAAACAAGCCAAACTAACTGAAAACAATTTAGGCAGTTCGCATAGTTGCTGGCTCCCATATGTCACAAATATTTTACTATTTGTTTTGTGTCTATTTCTCATCATAAATCTGAATCAGACATTCATTATTCAACTTGATAGTAAGAACTTTGGAGAAGAAACTGTATTACAAAAAAAAAAATCACATTTCTGTCTAAAGTTATTTTCTTAATCATTTCATTTCTTTAGCTAAGACCTCTTGTATGCCATGTACTGTGGTAGGAAATTGCATGCATCAAAAAATGGCCTCAATTTTCCCCAAGTGGCTATGTGCTTAGTTTCTACGATTCATATAGGATTCACATATGTTTTTCTCTATTATTATTATGTATTATAACCTTGGTCTCTTGGAGAAACTTCAGGAGAAAATTTATTCTTCTGTTGAAGTCACCATGTGTGTTGGGTCACACAGAAAGATTTAACTAAAACTGGAAACACCGTTGCACTCTCACAAAAACAAACAAACAAAAAACTTCTTTTTCTTTCCCAAATATTATTTACCCAGATAAGGAGCCTATATATTTTTTATAGTAGTGACTTGTTCGTTCCTGAGCTTTCTGGAGGGAAATCTCAAGAGCTAGAGTTTCAGAGTTATCAGCCTGTATGCTGTGGTCTGTGACTGGGCTGCGCAGAACTCAGAGCCCTATGGGAAATCTTCTTTGTTTCATCACAGGAGTCTCTGGACATCTGCTCTTACTTTGTGCTCATTCTCATTCTTGTCACACAGGTCAGTACAGAGGGAAGGCACTAGTAACCAGGTGAGCTGCTGAAATTACTTTGTTTAGTTTAACTTAATTTTACTGGAAATCATGGCCAGCAACTGAACCGGGACTGGAAGCTTTCTCCAGTCCAGAAGTTTACAATACTTCTTATTTTAGTCCTTTTTACTGCCACAGATGAGATTGTTTGACTTATAGTTTATGAGACGTTTTAGGAGAAAAAGCACTGTATATAAATGAAAGATATTATTATTACTATTACAGGGTTCTCCATAACTTTTATAGTTCAGAGGCTGTCAGCATTTTCTTTAGAAACCCTGTATTTTAGGTGTCTAAAGTTTGGCCTTGAAGTTGTTCTCAGAGTTAAGGCTTGAAATACTAGAAGCAAGCTCAAAGTAAAATTGTTTTTCCTTTTCTCCTTTTCATGTGAAATGAAAGCAAGTTCTTTACAACACAAATCTTGGATAAACAAATGACACTGTTGGCCTCAGGCCATGCTTTGTCATGCTCTAAAACAAACAAAAAAAATATCCCCAAACACAAGAAAAAAACAACAAAACAGCCTCCAACCAACAATCCCCGCACTCCCAATGCTTAGGCTTAGTTTCTCTTTATTTTAATGAATATCTCTTGAAGTCATTACCCCAGTGGGATGGATCTTGTAGGTTTACACGAATTTGGTGGGCCTGATCCTTTTGCCACCAAAATTGGTGAAAGAACTCCCAATACTGGAAGAAAAGCAGCTTGGAAAAGCAGTAGGATAACA
The DNA here is from genome assembly GCF_013377495.2 of Cygnus atratus. Classification (NCBI taxonomy): domain Eukaryota; kingdom Metazoa; phylum Chordata; class Aves; order Anseriformes; family Anatidae; genus Cygnus; species Cygnus atratus. The sequence goes on along the minus strand of NC_066378.1, from coordinate 9,668,556 downwards.
ATAGGGAAAACGTGCAAAAATAAAAGTATGTCCTTGGAAAAGTAGGTGATAAACACAGCTTCAGGATTTTTAGCATATGCCATCCAGAAACATTGGCAGTGCTGTCATACTCTGGTCTGTAATGTTTCCTATGTTAGTTCCCTGAGGAATATAAATTAGTTATGTAAACCTCCCAGATACCAATATACATTTTCTGAGCAGAGATTTAATGTGAGTAAATTTAATAATTTATTCTGTTACATATGGGCTGAAAACCAAGAGAATGTGACTGAGAGAAGAAATTGAATTGTTTTGAAAATCTTTTTATTTTTTTCAAAAGTATACTTTTTTTTTTTTTTTTTTGCTTATTTGGGGGAAATGGTATGGAAATTGTATAGAAAAGGTGCAATTTTCCATATCTTAATTATTAAAATTTATTGACATTTTTATTTTTCCAGTCCCACTTTACACCAAAAATGGAAAAGTCAGACAAAATTTAAACAACTCCCCCCACATACGAACAAAGCATAAAGAGAAATATTTAACTTTTATGTGAAGTTTCAGGAAAAATAAGAAACAATTCTTCATGAACTTTTCAGTTTTCTGTCTAATGGATGAACTTAGAAATGGAGAATTTCACATCACAAAAAAAAGTAATTAATGGACAGGTATACATGTGATTTTCTTGTTCTTTGCTATCTCTGTCTGTGTCTGAGAAAGCTATCCAAATTTCCCCAATAAGTAATTTTATATTTCATCAGTAGTTTGAGCACAGTTTGTGTACTCAATATCTGTAGCTGTGGCTCTTTTTTGGATATGATCCTTTTTTACTGTCAGATAAACTTGAGTCTAATTTAATCACAGTGAATTTGTTCTGTGAACAGAATGTATTTTGAGATTCTGTCCCTCCTGTGTTCATCTGCTTGTTTGCGTAATTTCCAACCACAGTCAAAATACCACTAGCATTGTCCAGAGAATGTATTTTAGTTTGCAATTTCGTGCTGTGCCCAAACACATTATGTCTTTCAGCTTAAGAAATAGTAAAAAGCACCACTATAAATGTGCGAAGTTAGAATTAGATGCCAATAGTTCTGTTTGAGTAATACACACTCTGTTTCAGCCTGAAATGGAAGCATTCTCCCAAAGAAATTTTTGTCACCAAAACAAGTAGGGGGGAAGAATCATTTTCTTTTGCTTTCATTAAATGACCCTCTAAGAAAAGCATTCTTGAAAGACACAACAAAACAAGATAAAATAAGCCACCTTTTTTTTTCTTTTTTTTCCTTTTTCTTTTTTTTTTTTGAAAAAAATAAATAATATTGTAAAGGCTACAATCAAAACAAGTAGAAAAGCCCTTGCTTTTAATTGTGGGAAATCTGCACACGTTAGATAGTTTTCTGAGGATATTTTAAACCCTGCCTCAGCCCTCAGCATGCCAGCAAACCACTTTATATAGCCTGTGTCAGAGGAGCTGTGTTAGTAATTGATGCTGGGGAGCTGGAGACTGCCGTGTCAGAGTCTCATGATTGCTACGTTCGTTGGCTTGTGTGCGTTATTAACGGTTGGATGGCAGTCCCCTGGTGTAGCATACATTAAAGGCTGCTTGTGTTAATTACTAGGAAGGAGTAGGCAAAAGTAGGTATTTGGGATGTTGTTTTTTGTCAGCTGAAGACAACAAATCCAAGTCTAGCGAGTGCTGTAACCTATAATATCCATGTACCGCATAGTCGTATGCTGCAATTTGCATAACATATATAGCCATCTAGGTTAATTCTATTCCATGGGGCGTGTTACTATGTATGCTTAAATTTATCTTGAGATTTTTTCAATATTCTACCAAGTTCCCACTGAGATAGAGGGATCGTTAGGCACCCAGTGAAAAGAACAGAGAGGAGCCTTGCATACCAGTTCCTCGGTGTGCAGTTGACAGTAAGATTGCAATCTAGCTGCAATCTCATTTATGTACAATACGTCAAGGATGAGAGTAGATTACTGCTGTCTGGACTGCCCAAGGCTGGAATTAGTTTCACTGTTCCTTCTATTAAGTTAAAAAATAATGTGATTGTTATTATGCTTTCAGTCCTTGAGGGCAGGGAAGAAAGAGAAGCCAAAAGCAGAACAAGTGGGATGTGGATATAGGGAGAAATAGTATTTTCATAGCCTCGATTCTTCAAGTGTAAGACACGTTTCTGCAATACAGATTATATCTAATATAACCCTCAATATTGCCTCAAATAGCTACTGAGTGTACCTGAATGTTTACATTTGGCCTTCAGATGTCTTCTACATATTTTCTCTTTTTGTTTTCTCATGAAAGTTCTTATGACATTTAGTTATGTTTCATTCCCTAGGTGTCTGTAGATAATTAAGAAGATCCTTACAATGATGCAGACCAAAGGACGTGCATAATTTTGATTGCCTGAGTCACCCCTTCCTTTTGTGGGGAGACTCGGGTGGGAACGATACTCATATCTCTGTGATACAGCACCCCTCCCTAGGGTTCTGTTCTGTGATGTACAATGCCTAGGCAGAGAGCAGGTGGCCAAAGTGTTCTCCAGCAAGACTGAAAATTCCTCTTCACAGCAAATTAGACTGTATTTATAGGAAGAGAATACAGCTGAAACCCATGGAAGAGATTAAGGAGTGAACAGGGCCATTGCACACAACAACCGCTTTCCTATCCTGAATATTTCCTGGCACAAATTCCTTTTTGAATACAGCAGCTCATGTTTATATGCCTTGGGGAAGCCTGTGTCTGGGTCAATCAAGAACAAAATGCTAGAAAATAGTGCAACCTGGAACAACAACAACAACAAAAAGTAAAAAAGTAAAATGTACCCCTAAAACAGGCTGAACCTTTGTGCTGTAAAGGACTCTAGTCTGGAAGGCTCTTACTGGGCTGACAGCACTTTTAGGTAATGAAATCTGTCAGTATCTGCAGTCTCTGAGGGTGTTAATGAGAAATTTTGCTGGCCTTATAATAGAAAGAATGATCCAAACCTCCTTTAAATCCAAATAAAGACCTTAACCTACTTAAATGGGCTTGGGATCAAGCCATAAATTCTGTGATGAAACTCACTTCATAGGCAGATTGAGTTGAATATACACTTGGTTTATAGGAAGATGTGATGAGAACCTGTAATGAAGCTTTGATTACTGTTAGGAGAGTCCCTTGATAATGTGCCTCAGACTGGGTCTAGGGCTGAGCAGTAAAGCTGCTGATCATCTTGAAGGAGAAACTCCCTCTATACAGCACCAAGCCCTGACTGAGCAAACAGCTTCTGTAGATGATGGGCACTGCATACAATTCATCCTGATTCTCAGTGCTCACCCTGAAGCTCCTTATAGGTCCAGTGCAACATAAAAAGACTAACTAAGCATGACTATGACAGATCCATTTATAAAATTACATTAAAAAAGCTTGCATTCAAAAGTCATGCTGAACATCCTTAAAGATCAAAATTTTATTTTTTAACTGATAGCAAACATTAAAGATTACATGTTCCTGAAACTTATCTGAGCCATTGCAAATGGGCTTTGGTTTTGGTGCTTTTCCTGCTCTCCAGAGGGTGAACATGGAAACAACTAGGAGTTTGCTAAAGCAAACAATGAGAGGAGAAGTGGGCTCAAAACTCCAAAAAAGGGCTGGTTGGATCAATACTTTGCTGATGGGAAATAAACAGAAATGAATCACTACTGTATAAAAAGGAAATAAGAGGCCTGACTGCATTACTGAAGTCCTGAGGTGAATGCTGTGAGTACTCAGAAGAGTCCCTGAGCTATTCTTTGCCTTCAACTCTGTGCACTGGGTACATCTTACTTAAAATGTACCTAACGTGTTGGGTAACACCAGAGGTAGCTGACTGTTGTGCAGCACTGTTTGAAGAGGCATCAGTGATAATCCTGTTGGTAAATAATGTTTCAGATGGGCTTTTGCTGCTTTTGAGACCTGTACTTTCTTTTGTTCCCTTATGAAGTATGCTTAGACAGATTATAAATTCTAGTTTTTGTACACGTCTGAGTCCAAGAGGAAGAAAGAGGTGTGTTTTTCCTTCCCTCTTCCCATCTTTCTACCCTTCCCCAGGCTCTTCTGCCCTTTGATTCTGTGTAGCACTAGGACACCCTAGTGAAAGGTTGGCCATAAACTCTAAGACGGCATTTAAATTATATTCCTTTGCTTTGTGTTGAGGCTCAAGGCTGTTTCACTCAGGTGCTTTAAACTCATGATTTATTAGTGAGCATAACCTGGGCTATACCCTACAGTGATCTTGGTCCCCACCAGATAAATTGCAGCCTGATGGTACAGTTTTATGAGGCTGTTTATGTTTTGTTCCCATTAACTGCGGCAAAGCCTTTTGCGTGCAGGGTAGTCCAAGAATTCCAGTGACTGCATAGATGTCACAGCATTGATGCCAACTTACTGTGCTGAAGAGAATCTAAATACATCTCTAGGGAAGGATTTTCTTACTCTTTCTCCTCTTCTGACTTTAGAAATACTTGAATTGAATACTCAGTTTTGAATTACCTACCACGAGCGTTTGCAAAAGAACATCTAATCTGTGTTAAACGAGAGAGAGAAAGAGACTTTGCATTGTTTTAATGAGCCCCTTTTTAAGGATTTCTAAAGGAGCATTAGATAATATGGACATGGGATAGATGTGGGTAGCATGTATCATTGTTGGATGTAAGCATAGTAAAAGTTCTTAGGTTGTAAGTAATAGTTGGAATCTCCTGGCTTATTTGGATTCTGTGACATGTTAACCATTATCCATTTATTAAAAAAAAATACATTTATTTTTAAGGCTGTCAGCCATTTATTGAAATATTTATAAACTATAAAAGGGATGTCTTAATTGGAAGTGTGGCCCCACTGAATATATTCCCATGAACACCAGCAAGACTGTTTCCAAAAATAATGTTTAGTGAAGAAATGAAAGCTCCATGCTCCATGGTATAAAGCATCCCTAACTAGCATTCAGATGACACTGAAATATTTGCTGTAATGTTCTGAGACATGGTGTTCCTAGAACTGGACTGTCTTTTCTTTTTAATAACTCTTAATCACAGCGGAACAGAAATATTGTGCCTTGTACCTACTGCAGTTACTGGGAGTTTCTCTCCTAAGTTCAGTGGGAACAGACTGGGTAACTCTGAGCCCTTTAAAGCTTCTGTCACGCAGCAGTTTGCTGAAGGCATTTGCTTTTTGGTTTGTAATTTTTTCAGAAGCTATATAGAATTATCTGAGTAAATTAAATTGTGCAGTCAGCCATTTCTGTTTGCATATGATTATAGTTTTGTTAGGTCTAAAAGCATTTCCCCTATTTATGCAATGTATTTTACTTAAAGAAAAAGAAGAAAAGAAAGGATGCCGATTGATGTGCAGGGTGCCGTGTCTCAGCAGCTTACCAGAATGTGGCACTCTGGAGTATTGCTTAAATATTGGCCACTGCTTCTTGTTAAGATGTTTAAAAATCCAGGTTACCAAACAGTGACATTTCACTGAAGCGCAAGAAAGAGAAAGCAAGGGGGTGCAGCAGCATTTCCAATGAAGCAGGAACATGAGATTTCTCATTCTTTTCCCGTTTTAAATTGTTGTGTTAAGTAATCGACAAGAGAGCCTGGAGATTTTGCAAAAATCTTTGCCAAGCTCTAATTACCATAGCTGCATTCCTCAAACCATTAGCTCAGTTTCCAGAGGGACCCATTGCTGATTTCAGGAATCACATGGAAAAACTGAGCTCCAGACGTACAGCGCAAACTGGGAGCTGAGTAATTTTGGAGGCATTTGAATTTATGGCAGAAGATGCCTTCATGTGGCACTTTGCACTGTGCCCAGATGAATCGACCAGCAGGCAGTAATACCTTACCGGGCTGCTTGCTTCTCTTCCTCAGCCTTTGGGTTTGCTTCACCCCCCTGATTCAGCTGCACGCAACCCTTCTGATCAGGTGTTCACGTAAACTTTTAGCTAAGGGAAAAGAGGAAAACTCGGTGTCATTCGCAAAGTGGCTGAAGACTGAAAGTTGAACATACCCCTATTTTAAGAATTTCATCCCGGTTATGCTGAAAAGAAATCATACACTGAAACTTGAGCGCCCCAGCTCCTCGGGAGTGCGGCATTTATCGCTGTTCTGCCAGCACAGCCTTGAAGTTGCCCTCGTGTTCTTGTGGTCCCAAGGGCTGCAGCTGTGCCAACTCTCAGCCTTGCACGGCAAAGCCGTCAGCAGAGCCAGGGGCCCTGATTTAAATCGCAGCTGGCTACGGCTCTGTCACTGCTGTATCAGCAGCAACGGCTCTATCTGCGTTATGTCTAGAGCCGTATGCGAAGCTCCACTAGCTGCCATTCTCTCATTTAAAAAAATGAGTTGAATGGCTTAGTCTCATGTTACTCAACTTTGTAGCTAGAGCTAATGGAGCAGGCCTAATTCCAGAGTGGTTCTTGATTCACTGGATGTGGCTGATGCACAAATCAAATAGTTCTGGCACCCTCACACTTCCTGTGAGTGAAAAATGACATTGAACTTAATAGTTGTGTGTGCTTCATTCTCATTCATGCAACAGACTAAAAGACAACTCATATTTGGCAAATGTACAGGAATGGAAGAAAAGATTCAAATCAGAGGAAGAAAAATGTAAATGTTCTTGACAGATTTTTTTTTCCCACAATAGAAAGAAAGAAAGAAAGAAAGAAAGAAAGAAAGAAAGAAAGAAAAGCAAGCAATAGAAAGCCATGAACTTAATCCTAGAAATACCTAGTCAGAACAGTATGATATCTTATTAGGATGTTACGGTCTAAAAAATAGTTTTTCACAAAGCCTTGCAAGAGGGTTTGTTACATCGCTCTGCAGCTCAAGAAGCACTGCAGAAAAGGATTTTTGTCTGTGTCTGAGGATTAATATTAAACCCAATGTGTTGCAGATTTGGGTTGTATCTAAAAGAGCAATCCTGCTCCCGTGGCTGCACTTCCTTGTCTCGTTTATTGATCATGTTGCTTAAGACAGCAGCTTTAGCTTCTTAATGTGATAGAAAGCTTGCATTTTTCTTGGGGTTCTTTTTTTTTTTTTTTTTTTCCCCAGGTCAGTTTTTCTCTGGGGCTGTATGGCTGGATGTTTGTTAGAAATGAAACAAATGAAGCAGCATGCTTATGTCTCCCACCTGGAGTTTGGGGAGAGAGACGTCAGGGGAAGAAAGTCCCTGCATTCACTGGGAACTTTATGAGATATTCAGATGATCCAAGGCTGCTTATCGGAAAATGACACAGTATTAGGCTGTATGTTAACAGAGGCTTTTACAGTGGTCTTTGCAGATGTTAGCTGGATTCCCACTGTGCAAAGCGTAACAAGATTGAGAAGATGTATTTTATTCTGGTATATTACAGACTAAATAGGTAGGATAATGGACGTGAAACCAAACACACAGGGTCAGGAAAGAACCTATGAAAAGTCACGTGAGGAAAGAGAATTCGGGAATAAAACCAAGTGTCCTGAATCCAAGTGATTATTTGATTACACAGAATAAACATTCCCTTATCTCACCTAGTGGGCCTGAATATCTTGGGGCTTAAGCAAGCATAAAGTTTTTGCAATATTTTCCAGTCTGGTTACAACAGCCTTATCGTAGAAGGACTGTGCACTGTATCCTTCTGAAAGTCTTTGTCATGAGATGTGGCATTGCAATTGGAATGTTTATTGTACTCTGTCATTATTTATACTCCATCGCCTCCATTGACTGCCTGTCTCACCCGCTCTCCAGAGATTAGCAGAGTCAGGGACAGGATAAATGATGATTAGTAGCTAGTCAAGGGATATAAGAACTGAAAGGGTCAATATAAAACAAAGCCTGCCACATATAATTCACAAAGAATGTGAGGCATTGCTTTTCATTCGCAACATTCGCATAGCCAGGATTTTAATGAGAATGGAAAATGCTAACATATAAATCCAATCCTATAAAAAAAAATTAGCAACGGGTGTACTGAGTGGTAAATATTTTTACCATTAAGCCTGGTACTCTGTTTCTGACATGAACTATTAAAACTCCTCCTAAAGCTTTCATTAAATCACGTCTTCAAAATGCCCTTTAAAACCCAGGCCTTTTTTTGTACAACAATCTTAGCGAAGATGACAGTACAAATACATAATGATGAACCAATTGAATATCTTACACAATCATGTTTTTGTTTTCAAAGGATACAATGCAGACCTGATCAAATTCTCACTGAAACTCATGAAGGGGCTTCTCCAGACATCTGAAGAAGCTGACGTTTTCCTTCAGGAGTACATTTTTTTTCCATATTAGGGTATCTGTGTCATAAACCAGAGTCCCAGTATGTGCTAAACACAGAAAATCAAAAGCTTTGTGCCCGTGCCTTGAAGGCCTTGGTCCTTCAGTGCTCACTTAACTCTTGTTGCATTGCTCTCATTTCTGTTCTGCCTCGCCAAGGGCTGCCAAGCCCTTGCATATGCAGGTGTGTACAAGGGAGATGGGACTGTGCTTCAGCTGGAGCCCTGGGCAAAACCTCACTGGCTTAGCTGGGATCCCAAGGGAGACTCAGGGAGCCTTTCCTGGGACCAGCAGCCCTTTTCCCCTTGCCAAACAATCACAGAATCATTTAGATTGGAAAAGACCCATCAGATCATCAATTCCACCCATCACCTAACACTGCCGAGTCCTGCTTCATGTGCAGCATTTGGCTATATCAGACCTCTTGCAGTCCCACACTGCCAAAGCTGTCCATTCCCAGTAGCTAAGTTTGTCCTTGCAAGCGAAGTGCAGGGCACTGAAGTCTTCACAAAGAAAGATAAATGTAGTATTCCCAATAATTCCATAAACACTCCATTGTTCCTGTTAGTATCGTGCAGAGTACATGAAATTTTAATGATCACTGCTCTAAGCTGTCAGAGTCCTTGTGCTCTTCAAAATAAGGACAAGGACTATGGTCTTTGTGCAGGAAAATTAGGGCATATTTGTGCTTTTTCTTTCTGTGTACTTAGAAAAGGCAATATATATTGATTCTTCACTTGGAAATCTGGTAGTTTTGGGCTAACTACAGTGGCTCATTGTGTGAAAAAAGACCTTAATAGAGTCTAAAGCCTCTTCCATAATAAATATGAGTAAATATTGATTGATTCTGCTTATAATTAATACTTTCAGTCTTGTGAGCAACAGATGTTTGCTAATCCAGCCCTCATTTGTGTATTGGCAAAGAAGCATGCAAAACTGAAACCAAAAAATCCCAGTGGAACTTGCTGTTGGGTTTTGTAGCTTTGTGTTGTTTCTGAATTCAGGGCAACTTCTCGCTGGGGCTGGTGCATGTTAGTTGTAGGGACTGAACCTCTGTGTCAAGGGTTTTCAGTTTCAGCTGAGCTTTGTGAAATCTACATATCAGCAATCCAAGCGTGTCTGGTTTGGGATATGAGTGACTGTGACTGTTCTGCAGACCTTGCAGCAAATGCTGGCAGGCGCTGCCCGTCTCTCTCCGTCCCGCTTCCCTCCCATAGGCACTGCCCCACAGTGGGCAGCGTGCCCAGCACCTATCCAGGTCGTGCTGAGTTCTGCCAGTTTCTTGTTTCTGGTTTAAAGTCTTTCTGCCCAAGTCACTTAGGGACTGTGAATCACAGCTGCAGTTTCAATGTTAAATTGGGTGTCTTGAATGGTTCTCATCAGATGCAAATGTTTCTCTTAAAAAAAAAAAAAAACATAAGGAGGAAAAGCCTAAGCAATGTTTTGGAAACTAAGAATTGTGGAAATATTACCTAATAGGAAAAGTATTCTTAAAATTGATTCTACTCTGCGCATCCCTTTAAAGGATTATGCTTTGTGCCTGCCTTCTGGTCCCTGTCACAGCTCCTGTCATTGCCTAGACATTGCTTCCTGTTACAGAGTTCTGCACTGGGCCTGGATAGTTGTATAGCAAAGGGAAATACTTCTGCCTATGTCAAAATATTATAGGCGAAGGCGGGGTGGAATCACTTGTTTACCTCTTTCGCTATGGTTCTGTTGGATTAGGAAATATGTCCATTTTTAATAGCCTTTTTAATATGAATCAAACCATTTGTTTTCCTTCAGCAGTACTTTCACATGAGTTAAGAAAATTAGAGGGAGCTAAAAAAGGGTGTATGGAAGGGACATCTGCTTCTTATTTTATTAAAGCAATGCATTTTTAATATAATAATGCAGAGTAGCAGGAAAAGGCATAGCAAAAAGAAAGAAACAAACAAAAAATACCAAAAGACACTGTTGTCAATTTCATTAAGCAATTTTGGAAAGTTATCATGGATTTGTATCAGCATGACCATGAACTCTTCTTGATTATGTTGATTGTAAGCTGGGTGGGGGAAGACTGAAACGATAGTTTATTCATCTGTCCAAAAAAGGCCAGTAAGATTCTTGCACCTTATGTCACTGGAATTTTGCAGGGCTGGTGGATGGGTTGCACAGACATCTTTGTAAGTATTTGCATTTATTCACATTAAAAATACTTTTTTTTTTTTTCAAGGGGCATAAGTATGCAGAAGCAGCAAAAGCAACATAATCTGGGATTCAGATGAATGGCCATGGCAAAAAGTTGCACTAACAACCAATCTTGGTTTGTACTACTTGAAGTAGTATTTTACAAAATGACTTATTGGAAGAACCAGGCCAAATGCCCAGGTCTGGGGTAGTTTTGTATTGTTAGCTTTTTTATTGTTATTCTTTTACCTGTCCTGATATATTATTTTCATCTTGGCCCATCTAACACAGACATTAAAACAGTTCAGAGCATAAATGATATAGATCGGATATTGGTTAGGGGATAACAGCCCTGTAGGAGTCTGTGTTCACGACCTCTCAGCAAACTCCAATTCATGTAGGTCTAAAAATAAAAAGAGGGATATATTTCTTTTTATTTATTTACTTGCCAGTGTGATAAACTATTTTACTCAGTCCCTGACAATCAAGAAGGTTTTATTTTTCTCTGAAGTGTGAAGTTCTGGCTGCTCTGAGTGTATGCTGGAGGGGAGAGAAGGGAAGAGCAGAAAAGTGCTCTGCAGGGCTGTGCCCACACATCCTGCTGCTGCTGCTGCTGCTGCCAGAGTACCCTAGAAACACTGCATGAAAACAGAATAAGGTCTTTTGAGCAATGAGTAACTGCTTCAACATGGGCACCTTGAGTGAAATAACTTGCATTTTAAATTACCTGGTTCAAATTAGACCTGTTTGGAGCCAGATTGCATCCATTAATTCTGGAGAGGTAATACCCAGTTGGAGGTTGTGCCCTGAGCCAGGTGGAGGCTATGTGCAGTGTCCTGAGGAGTTTGGTGGCAGTGGCTCTGCATAAACAATTCGATCAATAACGCACGGGAAAGAAACTGGTTCTCCCTTGCTCTCATTTAAATTGACGTGCTAAAACTTAAAGAAGTGTGAAAAACATGTCCCAAGTGTTTAGTATCAGTGATTTAGCTTTGCAGCCCTTTGTCCATCTCTAGATATCTAAACAACGTGCTGGTTTAGAGGGCTGTGTATGGATAAATTTTGTACTCACACATGGATATAACTGTTTAACTGGAAGGACATATCAAAACCAGCTGACTGCTAAATTACTAATTAATCAAATGATACTATTTCTAGAACAAAAACATTCATATTTTCACTTTGTAATTCTTTGGAACAGAACAATGCTGTAAGGGGCATGAGAAATCATTTTTTCACTTAAGCATAAAAGCTGCCTTAGATCATCAGTTCAATCCTCTGTTTACTGGTAACTCATGTAAGGAAAGGCTGCCCTGCTAGGCCCCATTTCTCACTGACTGGCATTTTAAAATTTTAAACATCAAATATTTACTGATGTAACTTGGTTGCTGCCCAAATTGAATTTCAAAGGTCCTTATCCTGCAGTTTCTATTTGTGCAACTCTATGCATCTCTAATGAAAATGAGCCTTCTCCTTTCCATGGCTATTTTTCAGCCTTTCTGTGCTTTCCATTTATTACCATGATTTACAACAATATTGTGAGTATTATTAATCCAGATTGCAGTCAATGGGAGTTTGGCATGCTTTTACACTGCAGTACTGTGTCTTAAATAGTTTTGGCTTCCAAGCTGAAAGAATTTGCCATGCAACTGCTTGTCTCTGCCCAGTGTTAACAAATACATACAAAGCAATCATCGTGCCCGTATGCACCCAGGCCAAAGAGAAAGGAAAAGGAAAGAAAGATATTGTTGCATATTTGAGATCTTTGAAATTGAGGAATGTATGCAAGCATTGTCCATAGAGGATCCGTGGCTTGGTGAAGCTGATGAAGGTACTTTTTGTTCAGAAGCTCCTGAGTCCGGACCTTACTACTGACCCACTGATGCCATACTGTGTTAACTACCTGAGGGATCTACATAAATATATCTTCTATGTTAGGGTGGAAATTTTTAGCTGTAAAATTATAGAAAGGCCATTTGGGAACTATGTATGTGCGTTTAGAGAGACTGTAATCTTAACTCAAAGGTTGCAGTCAGTTTCCATTGCCAAAATTGCTCAACAGTTCAGCAGCTTTCCTTGAGCCTTCTTGGGAAAACCTGACTTTTATGCTATTTAGCACCCAAAAACAAAGAGGAGAGCTATTACCTTTTTAACACTGTCAAGGCATTGCACCTAGCGTACATTTAGCAATCATTGCCCCAGCTTTTGTATGTGCTATAATGATTATCTGTGCTATAAAGAGCTAACCTGAAGTAGATCAAAGAGACAAGCTGAAGGGAGATGAGCACCAAGGAGTAGTTTCAGTTCTTGTAGACCAAAAGCAACTGTTTTGCAGATGCACAGTGCCTGACAGCCGCACTGAGATCTGCAAGTGCTCAGGTGTTGTCTTGGCAGCTGCTCCATGAAGCCCCTTGCTCAGTGCCATAAGAAAGATAGGATGCTGTTAAGTGAATGGCATTTTTATTTAAAGGCATGCAGAGTTGCTACTCTAAGAAAAATAGCAAGATCTTTTGATGCTGTACACATTCAGAAGTAATCAATTTTTTTTTTTTGCTGTGCACAGTAATTGAGAAAAGAAGTACCAGGACAATTTCCTCATCCATTCCCTCCTCATTTTCTTTCCCTCTTTATAAAAATATGATCTAATAGAACAGCCAAGATATTTTTCAGTCTGTTGCTCATAGGGTTTTTTTGTTTTGCTTTTTTTTGTTCTCACATTGCTTGCCTGATAAAACAGCTGTTGAACAGAGAACTCTGAAAGCTAGGGAAAGCTATTGGAGTAGTATTTGATTAACAATATTCTTGCAGGAAATTGATATGTTGACTCTTTTTAACCTCAGGTGAAGGAAGATTAAAAAGCAATCCATATTCAATTATATATGCCAACCTGCTTGGATTTTATATGCCTTTATAGGACCTGATATTTCACTGTTTATTTCCTTTATATTATATTATTTATATTAAAGTCCTCCACTCTTTGTATTACTATGCTTTAAAAAAAAACAAACAAGCAAACAAACAAACAAAAAGAAACAAAAAAAACCCACCACACCTGTATGTCTGTTCCATTAAGAAATATGCTCTGAGGGCTTTCATGTTGACCCTGGGAGCCTACATATTTTGCTGCATTGCTTCAGTAAGTGTGTGCTGGCATAGCTCTGTTGACCACAATGGAACTGTTGATTTACATCAGGTAAAGGTCTGGCTTTTATGCACAACACCGTATAATTCCTTATAGATAAGATAAATTCATTTTTGTATAATTTGGAACAGTTTTTTCATGACATATGCTAGTTACATCTTAGGGTGAATCAGTCAAACAGACTTTAAATTAGAATGCTTGGGTGATCTAAGTCCCAGTCCTTTGCAATGCAGTTTTCTCACAGCTTGGAACAATACAGCCAATATAGAAATAGGTAGGTAGTCTTTCTTTCTCTTTTCTTCTGTATTTTTATTATTATTATTATTATTTTCTGGGAGCTGAGTAGATGAATGTATCTTAAGGTTTTAATTTTCTAAGTAAGAGAAGTAGATTGTGTTAGAAGGAAAGTCAGTGGTCATGTGGTCCTGCATAGGTCACGTGAACAGTTAGGATGTCACAGTGTGGACAAGAAATCCTTAAATTAATAAGACTAGTCTCTAACTTATTCCATAAGCTAGAATTAAGGTTTTGATTCACAGACCTGTAAGAATATTTCAGTGTGCTGTGAACTGCACAAAAGACACAAGTGTACTGAAAAGTGGCTGGTTTGCAGTAGAGCACTTTCTCAACACTTTCAAAATGATCCACAGTGTTTGGATGTTGAGAGGGCAAGGCTTCAAAATCTCTGAATTAAACAAAATTCTGTATTTTGTAAACAGAGTCAAATGAACACCAAATTTAACTTAATATGGTAAATTATCAAGTGCTTTGGATAAGAGAAAGACCAACATTAACCTTTGGGCTTGGAGCTACTGAGTTTAGACCAATGGCAGATCTGGCCCAAAGAAATCTCCTTCCTCACATTTGAGAAAAATATATATTGAATTAGAAAGTACACACCCTCCTCCCTTGGTGGCCACTAAGTATTTGTTTGCTTTTTAAATTCAGGGGAGGAGAGGAGAAACAAGCTAATCTCACAAAGGTTCACCCCACCCTCTGCTTGGCTTCTCTTCCTTGGCAGAGCTCCCCAGCAGCAGCTGGCTGGCTGTTTTTCTTCTGCAATTCTGTTCATGACATTTCCTGCAACTAGGTTTTTCTGAAGGTTTCCAGCAGTCCTTTCAGCCCCTCACCCCCTTTTTTTGGCCTCTCCCCCCACTAACCATGGCCTTGTGCCTAGTTCCCAGCAGCTTAAGTACCGTATCCCCATCACACATCCACGCGTACACTCTACATACCCTCAACACATACAAGGAGTTTCTGTGGCTTGCATGTAAGTCTTACTAATTTACCAAAAAACAGTGGTTAGAATAAGGGATGCTGAACCACTCTCTTTCTGCTGGGGGTCTAAATAGAGACATGGAACTTGCACCGTATTTTTCAGTGACATGGGTTGTGTTCCTGGCTACTGCTTCCAGTGCCCTGCCCTTTGCTTCATTTAATGTAATTCTTTTTGGAGCTGCAACACGAACCCCTCTCCATGCAGAAGAATGGATAGAAAGAACTGAAATTAGGGAGAAGACCCGGCAAACAGACCCTGCATTACTAAACATACTGGCACTTTCTCTCTCCATACTGCTAAAAGCGGCATAAACTGTCCTTTCATAGGCTTTTATAAACATTCAAGTGACTTATTCTTTTAGTGTAAAAGCCTACTTGTATATTAAGTTCTTTGTTATCAATGACATTAAATCAATATCATCAGTGCTACAGGATCCAAGTCACATCTATGCTGTCACACATAATTTAACTTAAGAAATGCAGTATTGAGACACAGTCTGTTCGTTTTTCATAGAGTAATTTAAAGTAGAGCTGTTGAAGATCAGTGAGGGTTTATTCCTCACTGTGGCCAATTTCTTATATGTTGGGTGGGTTTCTCTTCTGTTGACAGTTTTATTACAGAGTTTCAATGAATTCCGAGAAGATGAGTGTTACACAGTTATCACGAATAGCACTGAAAAAGCCTTGTGACGCCTGCATTGTGCGTGTTAAAACACTGAACATAGTCTTTGAGAAAATTAAATAGTTGAAGTGGTATGGATTCTTTTTGTATACACATTATATGTATTTTTTCCATGTGGGTTTACATGCAGTTCTGGACAGCTCATAGTCCAGAGACTGTATAGCTTCACTTGGTGTACTTCTTTGTCTAATGAGTGACATCTGTGTTTAGAGTCAAAGATGGAGAAAAACAGTAATTCGTCCCTTGCCAGAGATACTTAATTGAGAGTAAAACATACATCTGGGATTTATTTGTGTGAAAAGATACACAACTGAAGTATTAAGTCTTATTCCAACCTGACCCTGCAGTGCCCTTTCCATTTAGTACATTAAGAATCAAGATTTATCTACAGATATTTCACAAGTCAGAAGTGACAGTTATTGTATAATCTTAGCTGCTATTACAGCAGATCTCACTCTTTTTTTTTTTTTTTCCCAGCCACTGCTTCACTCTGTCATAAAAGTGAAGTAACTTGTAATACAAACTGACCATGTATTCTTTCAATTGCTTACTTCAGGAAAGCTATGTCATGATGGACATAACATTATATAGCATAATGGCCAAACATTATGCTATGTGCCCTTGCTGCTGGTAAAACAAAGTGAACTGTGCCAATAAAACTCTAGGTTAACTGAAGTTGCAGAAGGCATTTTTCCAGTCATAGGTTATGTCATTAGTCTTCTGCAGTTTCTGAACTTGTGGTCTTCAGAACTAATCTGAACAGCAAAAGGTGGGATTAAAGGAAGGAAGCAGTTTCTGCAAGGCACTCCATGTTTCATATGTGGTTTGGATGGTGTGCAAGACCCCTGCTGTCATTAAAGGTGAGGTTCATGACAGGGCACTTTCTGAAAGGAATGGGAAGTTCACGATTGATGGAACTAGCAGGGAACATACCAGTGAGCTCTTGGGGCTTTGTGCAGGACCTATAGAGAACAACCAGAAATGAAGGGCTTTCAAAGATGGGGAAGGACTCCCGTGTTAATTAACATCATATGGTTGGGCTTACTGCATCTCCGTAACCACATCTGGAAAGAAAGTGGCATGAGTGGACAAGGAGTTATATCAGTGAGACATCTCCAGGTGATGGGGGGCTCGTCCCATTGTCACTTCCCAGGTGCCACCCTCTCGTGAGAGTGGAAGGGCAGCAGCTCTGTGCCCTGTCCCCCATCAGCATGAGAACTGCATGTAGCTGGGGGTTATAATGAATGTTGGCAGGGATACCGATTTCTTGTTCACGGCATTTTGCCATCAGACCACACTGCTGGAATTACAAATAGGTACAAAGTAGTAACTGCCTAAAATGCAGAGGGGCCAGCTTGTTTAACGAGCACTGGGGAGAGAGACAGCAGGCAGCCAGCTCTTTTCCTCCACCTGCTTGGACTCAGTTTCAGTCTCAGACACTTTAAGTTTTACCGTTTGCTTTGCTCCCCTCCTGGAAGAAGGCTATGGGAAGTGACTAGAGCCGAGGGGGAAAATAGAGACCCTCAGCAGATAAGTGGCAGTCTGTCTTCTCAAAGCTCCACTTCTGGGAGTACCTGGCCTGCAATCTCAGCTGTTTCTATGATGAAATCTTAGGAAAACTAGGCTCAGTCATGGAACCAGAAGTTTTATCCAGAAGTTGCTCAAGCAGATAAGAAAATTCCATTTATGTTATCCAGAGGTGTGAGTTATGAAGATATATAAATGGTCTTATCTACAGCACAGCTACTGGGAGTATGTGGAAATCCAGCACGAATGTCCTGGGTTAGAAATGTTTTATTATCGTTGGTAAGGAGGGAACTGTACTACCTTGTGCCTGACACTCAGACTTGTGGGAGAGGAGGAAGAGAATTGCAGAGACCTCTTGTACTTGCTTGAATTTCAGCATGCTGTTTTTTTCCTTTGGTTGTTTGCTTGTCTGTTTTTGGTGGTTGTTCTTTGTTTTTTGTTTGTTTGTTTGTTTTTTACCTTTTTCTTCTTTAAAACAAAGAAGACAGTGCTCTGTTATTTTCTGGTTTGACAGCAGTATTGACTTTGTGTTGCAATAATCTGAGGGCTGTTAATTCACAATTTGTATTGAAGACTCTTGTAATTAAAAAAAAAAAAACAGCCTTAAGGTAGGATCTACCACAGAGTAGATCTGGGGGACTTTTATATTAAAAAGGGTAGAACAGATACTGGAAACCTCTGTTTTGCATATATTGTCTATAACAAACTAATAATTCACTCCAATATTGTTTTAATCATTTTGTCACGAAACTGATGCAATAGAGTGGAGAATGAGGTTTCAATCCTTTCTGAATGGAGGAGATTTAATGTGGCCAAATCTGTTTGTGAAAGATAAAAATTATGTCATCATACTGCCAAAGTCTGTTAAAATAAAATCTTGGATTATAGCATTGCTCTTTCAGTTTGATTGTATATTTAAAAATAGTCACTATGGTGGAAAGAAAATGTGTGTGAGTTGGTCATTGTAATGCACATATTTCAGTGTTATTAATCCTAAAATACGAGATTTTTATTACTTAATGTGAAAAAAAAACCAAAGAAGTGAAATATATGCTGAAAAAATTAACACATATATTTGTGCTTATGTGCAATAAGGACGTCTGTTTAGTTATTACTTAAATGGGATGCCAATTTCTCACTCCAAGTGACATGAATTTAATTCCAGCATGTAAACATCAGACAATAGCAGCCCTTGAATGTTTGGGGTTTGTGTTAAAGGCATGAGAACTGAAAAAAAAAATGCTTTCAGTAAGGTGGTTAATCTAGAATGTCTAGGGAAGTTATTAAAATAATAGGAATTTGAACTGGTTGAACAGTGGATTGTGGTTCTTTTTAAACATTCCTTCAGGGCTTTTATTTTCTTTCTTGCAGAGTCCCAAACAATACAGCCTAGCACTAAATAAGAGTAACAGAGTTCATCTTTACTGTGCCTTTCTGGACTATAGGTATGTTACATAATTTCAATTTTTTAACTTGATTTAATCAAATTGCACAGTTTGTGATGTTACATATTACCCATGTTCTTCTTGTTCTCTTTTATTTATGGAAGTAAAGTAATGAAGGTATGGTTTACAACAAATGCAATCTCACAGTGACTTTTTACCATAAATAGGAGCATTTCTTTTCACTGACCCTGTGTTAAGTAGGTGATTGAGAGATTGAAAAGTGTTGGAATCAAAACTAAAATGCAGACTGATACTGATCATGCTTATGATGGTTTATGAATATATCCATTTGGGCAGATGCTTGGATGTTTTAAGATGGCAAGCCTCCAACAGAACCATTGTTTTCTGTGGATCTGTGCCTGTTTCACAATACCATGTGAGATCTGTATTTAAGAGCTGTGAGTTTTGGCCAATTCATGCAATGAAGAAATATTATGCCCCTGAATGCAAATTAGAATAAAAGGTAAATAAATGTCACCTTAAATTTCACTCAGGAAATAGGAACTATGGAAAAATAGCAAGTTTTTTTTTATTTTTTAGTTCTGAATATATTTAACCTCTTTTTGATTTCCAAGCATGTTGCTCTTGCTGAGTTAAATGAGAAAGAATACAAATAGTGAATTTTGAATTTCATGGGGATTACCTGTTTTTGAGCTGTAATAATATAAATTTAATTGATGTAGCAATGGCCTGCAATGCTGTGATCCCTCCTATCCAGCATGCACATGGGAAAGTCACTGTAATTGTTTTATTGAAGTTTTGTTTCAGGGATGTTGAACTGTCCCAGCTGTTAGCAGTTACTCATCGTTATGGTTACTCACAAATTATGATAAATTAGAAACAGATTTTACTGAAGCAAATTAATATGGTTGGGACATTGTTCCTGTATGCTTTTCCACTGAGGCTTGTGCCTTTGAGGCTTTGCCTTGGGATAGAAACTGAAATGTGAAATCTGTCCTTCCACGTGAGTTTTACTTGTGTCAGGATAGTCTTATTCCCTAGTGCATGGTAGTTAAAGAATAGGCAATTGGTTTCTGACCTACAGAAGACTCCCTTTGAGAACTCAAGGAGGTTTCAAAGGACAGAAGAAAGGTGAGGTAATACCTGTCTGTAAAATAAGTACCAATAAAAACATCACTCAGTCTAGCCTGAGGACTCAAAATGATATAAAAAAATAATACATAGTTAAGAAACAGACAGACTTATGGTGCATGGAACTCCACTTAGATGTGAACGTGTGGCTCCTATGTCCCCACTCTGTGGGAGGGCTGTGTCAGCACAGGTGTTTCCAGGTTTTCCCAGCTCCAAGAAGCAAACCCATGAGGATCACATCCCTGCACAGCACTGGGACCAAGCCACACGGCCAGGCCAGCCGTATCCTCAGTGGAGCAGGGGCTGCTCTCACTCTCCCTGAGAATGAAGTGACAAAAAGCAATCGCTAGGAATCATGCTCAATCAGTCTAAATGACTTTCTTTGACAGGATGAGTGGGACAGTGAATAAGAGGAAGGCAGCAGATATGATATGCTTTGACTTTTGCAGGATTATTGAAATGTCCAATATGGTAGTTCTCAAAATATAGAAATTTGGGTCTAGGTGAAATGCTATAAACAGTTTGCACAATATTATGAAAAAAAGTATATAGTTATTCACTAGTTATAGAACTGGGAGGAAATCTCTAGTGACATTCACAGAGGGGTCTGATTTGGGCCCTCTTCTGGTCAATATTTTTGTTAACTATTTTCATGATGGAGTTGAGAAGACACTGAGAGTGTTTGTGAATCAATTCAATCTTTTATATCTCCTGTACAGTATGATGCATGTCGAATTAACCTCAATAAGATGCATTTTGATAGAGATTATGTTCCATTTTTGTGTGCTTTGCAGCAATGGAACTGGTGTCTGGTCTAATGAAGGTTGTGTGCGTGAGAGCGGGGACCTCAACTACTCAGTGTGTCTTTGTAACCACCTCACTAACTTCGCCATTCTGATGCAAGTGGTGCCTCTGAAGGTGAGATTAAGCAAAGGAATAACTCTGTTAAAAATGCATCAATTGCATCCTCACACCACACCAGTAAGTGATTGTAACTGGGCTCATTTTTGCCTAACTCAGATTTATTCCACAACTTGCTGTCTGGGATGTTGTATTGCTATTTCTTCTTTCTTTTCTAAAATTTTTGGGAGCTGAAATGGAGCATGGAGTGAAATACCTCTGTAGCAGGTGGGAATCCTGAAGCACTGTACTTTATACTCGCCCTTTTATCCTGATTTTGTCAAATACAGACCAGCCTGGTTTTTACGATTAATTTTCAAGACTGAGGCAGCTGAGGTGTGTCTGCTTAAGGCTTTTGGTAATTAGACTTGTGGAATATGAACAGCCGAGACTGAACTCCATGTGAAGTGAGCTCTGCTGCCAGCTGGTCCCTGTCATTTGCTGTGCCAGTTTGCAAGAGCTTCCCTGCTACTCTTCCTTCACCTAGCTGCCAAGCAGAGGCTTGTGTAGAAGAAAGAGGAGAAAGAAATGTCAGTTTTAGAGTTGAAACCCCTTATCTGTAGTTTCTCTGTGCTCAGTTTCTTTATCCAAAGAGCTGACAAGCAAACGTCTTCTCAGCCAGAACATGACCAGGACCTTCTACTTGCTGCTCATGTTCATCTCTGGTTTCAGCTGAAGTTTGATGACAAACATGTCACTCTCCTCACCAAATACGTTCTTGTCTTCACGATACCTTGTGGTGCTACAGAAGGAGCAGAGTGTCTGCTCCTTGTAGGTGAAGTGCTAGCCTGTGCCTGCTGAAGGACACCCTCTCCAAGCTCAGCACCAGGCAAGGCCAACCCGGTGCTGCACCTTAGCAGGCAAACAGACAGCACTGTCATGAGTATGAGAAATATGGTTTTACTGCTTCATTTGGGTGTGCTACTGTCAGGGAGGATCCAATGGAGGTAGTGATAAAGCCCTGCTCTGGAAAACCCTCAGCTGATAAATAATGAATATATAAGATAAATAATTTACAGAGAGTACATTCAAAGTAATGCATTACCAATTGTCTGTCAAATTTATACTCTCAGGCACATTGTCGGCTTTCTACAGACACCATCCTAACAGTATAAATTAACAGACTGAAGAAGAGCTTCAGTAGGACTGTAGGAGTCTTACTGTCACATTTATCACTGTGTGCTACTAACAAGCATGGTGTCCTCTGTGGTACAGCTAGAGGGTTTTTGTCAGCTCTGTTGGCCTGGGTGCACTGCATATGAGGCCGTGTCTCAGGCTCCTGTTAATTGGTTTGAGTGATGGGTTTGCCTTTATTTTAGACAGTAGCTTAGCTTAGCCCTGAGATAGGTACTTGTGCAGGATGGGCTGTATGTGCTCATGATGGCAGCACAGAGGTTCCTGCAGATAGAAACACAAATCAGCTTGCAGCATAAGGCAACCGTAGTCAGGGTTATCCCACTGAGCTGCAGTGAAGTCTTTTCGAGGAATGAATGATCCAAAACTGCCATTAGGAGTTACTGATTCAGTAACGCTGTTAGCACAACTGCTCACACGGCAATCCCAGCTACATGGTGTAATGCCATCGAAGGCAGGGTCACGGTGTAGAACAGCATGGTCTGCTATCCAAATAATTTAATTAATTCCTGAGCCCTTTGTACTGGTAGAGCCTTTTAAAGATGGAAGGTAGCTTGTTCAGGTCACCCAGTTTTCATCTACCCATTATTGTCTTTCCTATTCGTAAATCACCTAATGACCCCAGCTGGTTTCCAAGTATCATTTTCCTAGGAACTCTTTATGTACTCATAATAAAATGCAGCTTTGCCTACAGAGCTTCACACTTGTAAGATAAAAATAGGATGGCAGAAATACACTGTTATTAAAACTGTTTTAGAGCCATATACAGAGATTAAATGATTTAACCAGGATTAAACTGGACATTCACCGACTAATTGCTGGTGAAAGATTATTCAGTTTTCCACTGGAGAATAGTTCTGAAATATCTAACTTTCAAACAAACTGATTTGAGATTGTTATGATTAATGAGATGCTAGAATAAGTTTTAATATCATGCAGTATCAGTAATTAGAGATCAAAGACATTTTATATCAAAGTATTTGAAGTCAAACTTTCTTGAAGAGATCTGCATAACTGGGAAACATGAAGGCACTGTCCAGTTTCTCACAGTCATTTAATGGTTCTGCTTTTAGAATTTTCTCCCTTCTTAACTGTCTGTTCTAATTTGCATCTGCCACAGTTTTTTTTGGAATGTTTTTCAATTGCTTTTTTATTTCTTTATGATAATTTAGAAAACAAAATGCAAGTGGGAACCATGATGCATAAAATCCTTCTCTATGTGATGCAGTACTGGAAAAGTTGATCCTGAATAATTTTTTTTCTTTTAAATTAGATTTAATTCATGTATTTTTCTGTTATAATTTTAACCCCTTACACCTAAAATCCTGTTTCTGAAGAAGAAGGTAATTTATACATTATTGGCAGGAAAAGTGAAATGCTGCAAGGTGGGAGGAATTGCCTTGCAGTTGTATTTCCGGTAAAGAGTCCCTATGTTCCTTCTGCAAATCCATGAGAATTTGGAAAGCTTGTTGCAGATGTCACCAGAAGATTGTGCAGGCTAAGAAGACAATATGTATTCATTTATAACTTTTTAAAGTTCAGCCAAACATTTTTTTACCTGCTCCTCAATTGGCAGAATTTAAAAATGTGTTGTGGGATGGAGAAATCCTTGTTCACCGGTCCACACAGCAATGAGCCTGAACTGCACCTTGGCATGGCCACCTTGCCCTGTCCTCCCTGCTGGAGGGAGGTGACACTGAGAGTGGGCACAGGGGGAGTCTTGGATAATGTTGCCACGAAAAAGAAGAAGGATGCCAGCCCTTCAATTTTCCTAAATTCCTGTTCCTCTTGTTTGGTTTTTATGTAGTGCCTCTCTCAGAGTTCGTCAGAAAATCTCATCCCAAATCTTTGACTAAAATAGACACTTTAAATTGGCAGTTTAGGATTATTTTAAGGTATTATTTTTATCCAGTGGGGAAAAACAAACAAACAAACAAAAAAACCCACAACCAACAACAATAGTATTTTCATTGTGACATTGGTATGAAGTTAAGATCTGGGGAAAACAGGCCCTTGGCTTTTGAGCTATACAAGCAGACTGTGCGCAGTTATAAATTCCTAAAACATTTGCTTAGTATTTGCTTCACATGTCTAAGCAATAGAGCCTACTGAATCAGCTACACAATTGGAAACTTCTCCCTGGCGTCCTTGGAAGCCTGTTAAGTAAATGTTAAAACACTGTGGATTTTAAACACATATATACATGTTTATTCACCACGTTCTGAAATTCATGAGCCAAGGTTCAAAGGGCTAAATAAATCACCAGTTTGAATACAAGATTGTCAATGCTCTAAGAAATTGTTACAATGATGTTATATTAGATCTTGAACTTCTGAATATTTTATTTTTCTTTTTATAAGTAGTGTTTCACTAGAAAAAGAGCGGGTGGGAGTAAGCTTCTGCCCACATCAAAACAGTTCTGTTTTTATAGCTATTATATACTTACGGTCATATAAATACAACTGGATGAAATTTTTCCATGAGAACTATATATATATACATATATATATATATATATATATATGCTAGATTCAATCTCTTACAAAAGGGGGTCTTCTTTTAATGGAAAATGTAAATGAATTATCAGAAGTGGAGTGCCTGAAAACTGTGGAGGTTTTAAAGAAAGGCTGTACTCTGGTTCAAAGAGGTGACTTCATTCTTAATCAGAATTCTCTTTTGGGTGCCTTCTACTTCCATTCCCTTATTTTGCCTTTCTCTTTGTCATATTGAGAAATGCAGCTGTTACAATAGCACAAACAGGCAGACATCCTCTCCAAGGGCATCACGACAGCCTTTAACATAATGCACTGGTCAGCAGAGACCAACATTGATGAGGAAATCCATGAACACTTGAGACCAGTTCAGCGTGATATGCATTCTGATGCTCTCAGCCCTTCCTCATGAGACTGATTTTATTTTTGCTTAAGAAAAAGGCATAAACTTTCCATTGAGACATTGCAGGTATTTAAAGTGAGTTTGCTGTTCGGAACCGGGCAGCATGAAATACTCTCTGAGTTAGATGAAACCAAGGTGTCTCTAAGCAAGGAAGACTGAAAATAAGTGAGCTTCCTCAGAAGTAACCTGCCACATAAATACTTGTGAGCATTTCTTCAGAGAGCTGAGCTTGTATGATAATTGTTTGCTAAGAATGGCGACTTTTTTCTTCTGAGTTATGTTAAATTTGAACAAGAATCTCCTTGGTTAACTCTTTGTCCCTTCCCATGGTCAAGTCTGGCTTTTTCCACTTGTAGCGTAGCACGATCCAGACCCTGTCAGTTTGATGCACTTGGAACCTGCCCTAGTGCCGCCCTTCCTGCTAACACCATTCCAGCTTATTTCCACACCTTCACCAATATCCAGCAGCTCTCTCTGTATATTTGCATAGTTTGTACATTTCTTGTGAGCACAAATGACTTTATATATTCTCAAGATTCTCTATCATTGCTATTTTATTATACTGTACAGATCTGTGTTCATACTCTGTATTTGGCTTGAGGAGGAATCACAATGTGTTATATGGATTTTATTTTGTTTCAGAGAGGCATTTTTATGAACAAACTTGTAGGATATCAAGCATCTGGCAGTGCTTTCTCTTGAAAACCTGAAATATTGTGAGACAAGGAATGCTGACAAACTGTTAGAGGTTTATGGGGCAGACTGTCAGGTGGGCCTAATTTCCAGGGAACACAGAAATGCAAGAGAGGTGTAAGGAGGAAGCTGTGAGATGTAAGAGAATTTTTATCCCAATATTTCACAGAAAGAAATTGAACGAGAGCAGTGATGAGGGAAAGTTTTAAATTCTGGAATGTTAACTTAAATGTGAGAAAGTGAACCCCCACTCTGATATCTGTGCACTATCCAAAAGTGAGTGGAAAAGAACTTCTTTGAATGCTGTGAATTAGCTAAAACTGAGCTTGGATTACAAGCAGACCTGAACACTACTCCAGATTTTATATTAGTTTCAGCAACAGCTTGACTGCAGTAACGCCGCAGTGATTGTGAAAGAGTGGTACTAACAATACTGCTGATGAGCCTGAGATCCATGTATGCAGCTTAGCTGCTTTCAGTGATGCAGGGGATTCACAGTTGTAACAAGTTTATTTCAGGAATGAAAAAACAATCTTGGAAAAACTTACAACCATGTGGCACTCAGATGTGAGGCTGGCACTGACCTGTTAGCCTGCTGATGAACTGGCCACGTGGAGTGCCAAAATTATCTGTGTCTTTATCACTCTGCTGTTATGTCTGTATCGCGGCTGGCTTGAATTCAGGCTTGCTTGCTGAGATTTCTTTAGGTTTTAACTTGGGAAATAATAACATTTGCTTGGAGTTTTGGAGATTATTGGCAATCAACTTGTTTAAATAAATAAATAAGTAAGGCCAAGGTAAAATGTGACCAAAGACGAGCAGAATGTTCCTAAGGGACATGTTCAGCCCTTGATTGCCTTTGTGAGGTTGCATGGACGTAATTAAGGTCAGGACACCATCAGAATTTGGAAACTCAGTTGAGAAGCCTTTTCACAACTCTAGTCAAGTTAGTAAGATTGAGAATTTTTATAAATGCACCGCCCCAACAAAATATATCTGTGGGACATTTGGAGCAGTTGTGCAGATATTAACCAGCTGGTGCACCCTCCTCTGGGAAACTCATTGCTCTGATCAAGCTCCCCTTTCTGATGGGGGAAACAGATAAAGTAAAAAATAGCAAATCCTTGCTGGAGCTGCACTCTCAGGGGTTAATTCCTGTCTTTTGCCTTCCTTGATTCACAGAACCATGTTCTGGCTTTCACCTCAGCCGCTGCTCGCTGTAGTCAGAACAAACCTGTGCTGCCAGCTGCCCTGCAATGTTATAGTTAGGAAGACAATGGTGCATTAATATAGCTGTGGTAGGAAAAATAAATAATCCATTTAGTTTGACGTGTTTAAACTGGTTTATGTTTGCTTCATCTGGAAAAAGTCCAAGTAGAGGGCACCCAGGGTGATACTTTGGTGGTTTTCCTGAAGTACTACAGTCCTCACTATGCAGCAGATTTTAGCCTTGATAGGAACAGCAGAGGATGGGAGCTAAGATGATCCCTCAAGTATGTATCCTCCATATCGTCCACTTGCATAGGTCTTGGGGAGATCTCAGCACACAATGCAACCACCTGCACCCAGCACCCAGTGGTACCCCCTGCTGGAGGGGAAATGACTGGTGGAGAGGGCCCATGCCCTGGCTGGGGAGGACAGATGAAATCAGAAGGAGAGATGCAGGCAGTGTTCCTCTGGCGCAGTCAGACCAAGGGATGTCACAAGGTGCTTCCTAGCCAGCGGGAGTCAAATCCAACATGGAGCAAGCCACACTTCAAAAGCACTCCAAAGAAAATTCAGGCACTATTATTTCATTTTGGGCAGCTTTACTTCCTCTCATCAGTCAGTGGGGTCCTGTGCTACAGCCAGCAAACATGCCAGCCATCTGGCAGTTTTTATTTTTATAGTGATCCAACAACTACGAAGCATGCCAGGCTATTTGTACCATCTGCCACATAAATGTCATTTCAGCAAAAGGATGCTGGACACCTGGGGACCTGGAGTTCCAAATCCTTTTAAAGGGGAAATCAGTGTCTCCCACTGTAGAATAGAGGTTGTTTGGATCCCCGTCTAGCAAGAGACCAATGTAGGACAAAACAGTAATATTTATGGCTCGTAGACAATTCTCCAATTCTCTCTCTCTCTCTTTTTGGTTTCTTGTGGGGCTTTGCTCTTTCTGTCTTTTTGACTGTGAGGATATAAAAACGACTGCACTAAAGCTCACAAGTTGATGGACATTTTCAGCAAAGTAATGGTGTCGTACAATCTCTGGCAGAAATTGTTCAGGTTTTTAAACATATTTTCTACCTCTTTAAAACCAGAAAGGAGCTCTTGTTCCATAATTCAGAAGGGAGGATCAATGCATTTCAAGCTGCCGACCAATGGGCTTGAAAGCAGAGAAGAGTTTATGAAGGTCAAAATATTAAAAAACTTCTTGGTCTTGCAGCTGGATCTATAGGCAACACATAACATCTTTAGGGAGCCCAGGATTTTGAAGAGACTTAGGGATTTGGCTGTGGGCTTCTATTTACAAAAGGAAGGACATCTTCTTTGGGGATATACATGTGTTTTTATGTTATTTTTCACTGTTATAGCTGAGTTTGACAGCAATTTTGGACAACATATTGGTGACTGAGAAAGAACAAAGTTCATCTATTGTGTTTCTGAAGGCTGTTTTGAAAATGTCCTACTATTGTCAAATATTAAAAAATATGGGGCATAGGTGTATAATTTGTAAGTTTGGTGTGTTATTTTCCTAAATCGAATTTTGCAGTTATTAATCAAATATTGCACTCAGAGGACATCAAAATAGCAGTTTGAAATGAGAACTTTTGTTCTTAAAATTTTCAGCCAGCTGAGGTTCAGATTATGTGCTGTAATGGGACAATGAAATGGAAGTAACATGGCATTCACTGATTTCTGCTGTTTTGTGATTTTAATATAATTACATTTCTCAGCATGTTTTTCATTGTTGGGAACATAAAAAGAATAGTGCCTTAGTCCAGTAATTTTTCTTTTGTGTTGAATATTTAAAAATTGGATAGGCATTGCAGTTTTTTTGGTCCTTGTTTATTACCATTGACAGTTTATTTAATTGAAGAGATCTCTGCAGACAGTTTAGACAGCCCTTACCCACCAGATGAACAAAGATAAATCAGCCTATGTGTTTATGCTAGGGTTGCTTTGTAAATTTTCTTCTTTGCTCTTGCTCACCCTCTCTGCTTTCCCCTCCATTTTATTGTAGTAAATGTTGCCCCCTTGGAGGATCTCACTGATGTGCTCACTCTGTGATTTTCATTGTGTTTCTTTTGTCTGTACTACACCCATGTTCCCTGAAAATTTTAACTCAGAGCCATTGTTCATCCTTTTGCTCTTCCATTCATATGCCAGTGCAGCTCTGCTAATTTTGATAGGAGGAAATAGGACACTCTCTGGGCCTGTCCTTAATCCCATATAATTACATAGAAAAAGTTGGACTAATGCTGCAAAATACTAACCCCCTGACATCCCTTGGAGAATTGTTTGGCAATTACTTAATTTCACTCAGCAGAACAGAACAAAAAATTACTTTTTATTTTGGAAAGCACAAATATTTAAGAGCACTATAATGGTCAAAAGAGTATGAAATAGGACTCTGTTTTAATCAGAACACTTAGCAAAATAACATAGTCTCCCTTTCTATGGTGGGAATGAAAGCGCCGAGCCATTTGGCAGCTAGACCTTCTTGCTGACTAAAGGATTTCCCCGTGCAGTATAAAAATGTTACGATAGTGCACCTTAACCCATCACTGTTTTCTGTTGAACATCATTAAACTTAGTCCTTCTGTACTGTCAGGTTCAGTCTGCTTCTGGTGTTGACCTTTTCAAGCCCTTTGTCCCCAAAGCATGCTGTAGGGGAAATTCAGGGCTGGGTACCTGGGGAGTTCTGGCTGCAGTGCAAGCCACAGCTAGCCACAGTCCTGAATCGAAATGGACATTTCTGAATCAGAGCCCAAGCTGGGGAGAAGGGAGGCAGACATACTCATTTTCATTGAATTTTGCTGGGAGCTGGGTATTTAATTATCCTCAACTGCTCTGAAAGATCTAAGGCTCGTTTTGGCAGGAGACCATTGTTTCTCTGCCTGCTAGAGCCTGCTGGACCCACACTGGGTTTTCTTCTCCTCATAGGCCTCTCTCATGGACTTTGGTTTATCTGTTAATTGGAGAACAGTATGAGTCTGCTCTTGCTGGAACAGAAAGTAGAGAACAGATGTAGAAGTCTGAGGCGTATGGGCGAAAGTAGCTCCTTCAGTTTCACAGAGGATAATCTGCTGTAAATACATTTACCATTTCTTCCGAGAATGTTGCAGGTCTTAGGCCTGAAATGAAGGCAGAAAAGCACACTGCTCTGTGTTACACAAACAGAGGTATGAGGAAAGACTCGCAAAAATCTGTTTTTCTGATCCCCAGACTTTATTGTAATCGGTACCACTTCACAACTTCAGTCCTTCCTCCCTGCCATGCTTCCTTCAGGCTTCATCTGAACGAGAAACTTGCTGGGTGAGGTTCATAATGAGCAGATTACCCACTGTTTGATGACATCTTGCCCAGAACTGCTCTAAAAGGCAATGTGGGCTTTTAAAAATACTAATTAATACTTTGGCAGAGATATTTGGAAAATTCTAGATTTTTCATGTCACAGCGAAAAGTTTTAAATAAGCAGCCACCGGGCTGGGCTGGCTGGAGGAAAAGGTTCCTTTAATGCCTGAAAAGTAAGTCCCCTTTGTAGCACTTCCCTGCTAATCTCCCGGAGATGTGGAGTTCATAGCGAATGGGAATTCGAAAGCAGTTCTGCTGGAAATGGCTGACAAAGATGATTGGGCTGCAAAACATGACTCTCAGAGGCTTTTTTCCTCTGAAGGTGTCTGATACACTGTGGATTGAGAAAAGTATCTCTGAATAGAGTTAGACTTTTTGCTGTGAGTAGTGATTGTGTAGCCCCATTAGGTGTGGCCCCACCAAAATCATACTTGTGGTCTCAGTGAGTAGACTGAGCCTCCTGAATGAAACACAGATGTTAATCTGGAAAAAAAAAAAAAGGCACATAATGTTATGTACATAACAAAGTGCTTGGCAAGCTGAAGGAAAACAGTGATTTGTATTGTTATTATTATTTAATATACAAATAAAGGCCTCACTGGGCTGAAATTGAATTTCAGCAGCCTTTCTGGAGGCAATTAAAACCATTAGCTTCATCAGCCAAGGCCAGCGTTTTAATGTCTCTGAAACACTCAGGCTGCCAAAGTTAATTATTCATCCTTTTCTTAATTGGATTCAGATTGCATTTTAAAGGTGCAGCTTTAAGAGGGTTGGCTGAACCTTAATTTTTCAACCCTACCTCTCCTCCCTTCCCTCTCCCCAAGAAATGTCTCAGAAGGTATCATTTCAAGCCTTTGTAGAAGGGTTGGAGACTGGATTTCAGGCCAAGCCAGCAGCTGATCATCTCATGGCAGATCTCAGTCAGCTTGGTAAACAGGGCAAAATCATACGTCATTGTAATTGGCTTTGTGATAGTAATGCTGCTTTTAGATGGCAAGCTGGCCAAAAGAGACACAAAAATATCACTTGTTCTTATGCTAAGACTTAGGGCAAAATACAGTTGTCATGTCTTACATTTCCACTGGTAAACAAATAACTTTCATTTTATAAAATGTTTACACTATATAAACACATGCAAAATATCATATTCTGAATTCTACCAATAATTCACACTCTAAGATGCAAATGATAAGTATGATGTAGTCCTTAGACTGCAGGCTTCATTTCTTAAGGCTGTAAAACTGTTTTTTGGTTCAAAACTTGCTGTTTGTTTTTTGAAGAAATTGCTTTTCAGAACAGAGGATTCAGAAGTAGTTTAGAAAATGAAATTATTCTTTCATGGCTACATTGTCAAGTTGTAATTTGGTATACAGACAACCCTTTTCATCTATGACAAACGTCGCTTTAAGTAGTTGACCTCAGCCCTGTGACATGCTGCCTCTAAAGGCAAACAGGGAGGGATATTCTGCACTATATAAAGAAGAAAAGTTTAGATTAGCACTCCCCCAAAACATCCCTTCTCTGGACAAAGCCAGAGGTACACCTTCTGCAAAGGAGAAGCTGAGGGATCAACTGACTGAGGGATGAATAAGGAAAAACAGCAACAAGAGTGCAGAACTCACAGAAAAGAAGGGAATACCTGGAAGGGGATGCTGAGCAAAGAGGGCCCTGTGCTGCCCAGACAGATGCTCTGATCTGACCTGTTGATATTTTCTGTCTCTATAGACCATTTAGCTTTTTGATGTATTGCTGTGCTGTGTGGTATAGATGGTTGCTTGTTAATATTACATAAATAAATAGGTTTTCTGATCTAGATACAGCTAACAATTTTTAGAGTACAGTCTTCCAAACAAGCCTCTCAGCTTCAACTGACTTTTTCCAGATCCTCCAGAGATGAAAAGTACCATCCCATTATAATAATATATTTTCATCTTCCTGTGCAGTTATTTTTAAACTGAGAAGTTAGATGTCACTCGTTTTCTTGTTATTAACAACATCATAAAAGAAAAATATACATTTGAAGTCTGAACTGGTGTCTTTCCAGAATCGTTTCTCAGGCCATCCGGTTGCCTATGAGTTTCCAAAATAAAATTGTTGAGCAATGTACTAACTTCTTTTATGAGTTAGAAGTAGGGTAAGACAGTAGACTATAATATTTCAGATGGGTGTAACTGCTGAATCTGTCAGATCTTTGTCCACGTTATTAGCGACACTTGCAAGGTAAAGACTGTCACAGGCTAAAC
Organism: Cygnus atratus; assembly: GCF_013377495.2. Taxonomy (NCBI): domain Eukaryota; kingdom Metazoa; phylum Chordata; class Aves; order Anseriformes; family Anatidae; genus Cygnus; species Cygnus atratus. Next base: position 9,636,536 of record NC_066378.1, on the reverse strand, counting down.
TAAAAGGGTGGGAGTTTTATATGGAGTATGAGTTTTTGATTTAAGTGTTTCTCAAAGCTGAAACTAAGAAACATCTGTCTTTTATAGTGTTCATGATTACTAACACTCATGACTGCACGAGCTTGTTTCCTAGTGTTTCAGCTTGCTGCAGACTTTAGAAGATGACCTTGTACCCTCAAAGAAGCAAAATCTTATAGAAGCAAAGAATAATTTAATGTAGATTGGGACAAGTGTGAGAATCATCCTCATGGGACTACTTCACAGATTGCTCAATGTTTTATTTGCTACTCTTTAATGCTATTTTCTTTAGTAATAACATTACAGCCCGATTAGCATTTTTGTGCTGACTACAAGATCATCCCAAATTACTGTCTTCTATTCCATGTCATGAACTAAGTCAGAAAAACTGCAAATAGACAAGCTGAGGTAAGATGAAATCAGCTCCTGTCAGAGCACTGGGATTTATAGGGAATTGTTTCTGAATTGATGAGGCCCCACGTTTTGTCAGTCCAGGTATTTCTAAAAAAACTGCATGCATATAGTGTGAGCACAGACACACACCATCTAGCTGTGGTGTAACAGCTGGGTTGTGAGGAGTTAGTAGAGACCTGGTATTTTAAGTACAGATTCTCTTCTCTTTCCCATCATATACCTGTCTTTAGAAATGAGGCTGCACATGCTGGGAATCATTCCAGGTCTCTTTGTGCTGTATCCCTTACAACCGATATCATCCACAAAAAGGAGCTGGTTGCAGTGGCGGGAGGCGATATGAGCAGGGACTGCTCTCTGGTGCAACTCCAACCTGACAGTTCAGTTTGAGAACAGCTATCAGAGGGCTCTACCTTTTCCTTAATAAAAAACGATTCAGAACTACCTGCAAGATTTTTGTCCCTCACACCAGACAAGACGACAATGTGAACTTCAGTGATGTTGCTTTTGAAACAGTTGTTAGCAGACAGATGGGGATATTGATTTAAGAACATCATTCGTGGAGCATTGTCAGATTTGGTCGTGTTTACCAGAGGCAAGAGCGATTTCCAGTTCACAGGTGCGGGTACCTATGTCAGTTATTTTAGGTTTGAATGGCTTGTTTATGTTTTGTTTAGGAGTGATTTTTTTTTTCTTTGAGGTTTCCAACTAATAGGGGCTCCACCTGGGAGTGCTTGACTTATGCCTTGTCTTGCCCTGCAGGGTCTTCTGGAGGAAGACTGAGCTAAAGCCCAGAGAAACTACTTTCTTAGAGGCATGTTAGTTATGATAGAAATTAGTTAGAAAAGGATGTCTGTGTGATTATTATCTTCTTTTGCATGTAAAATGGAAAAAGAAAAGCTTTTGATTGTTGCCTGTTTCCACTAGATGGGTCCCCTGCATCTTCTGTCCTTGCATGTGATCATAAGATATTTCCTTGGCAGACATTATCCGCCTTTGCCAATGCAAACACTGTGATAGACCAGTGGAAATCAAAATGAGTGCTGAGCAGCTTTCACCTCTGTAAGGAGAGTTTCTGGCTGCAGGTGTTGGGAGTGAAAGGAGTGAAAGCAAGCCTTGATTGATGAGAAATTCTGATTTCAGGGTGACTAGAAGCTGGGAAAGTTTCCTCTGCTCCCCTCCTCCCTCTGGAGAACTGCAAGTCAACCATAGCAAGAGAAACGGATGTGTATCAGAGCAATCAGGAAATGAGGTCCATGCAGTTTGGACGTGAATATCCCTGATGAGGAAATCATTTCAAAACTGCCCAATTTACCATGGAAGTTATTCCTGTTTCAGGAACAATCTGTGAAAGCTATACATGGCTTTTCTGGGCAATGAGGAGAGACAGAAGCTCTTTCGTAGAAATTAAGTGGACCTTTTAAGCTGGTCCAGCACACAGAACTCTTTTGTCTCTGTAATTGATGCTACCCAAGTCAGGGGCAAGAAATGTGTCTTTGGCTGAAAGAGAAAAAAAAAGTACTAGAGAGCTGCATCATATTTCCTAGGAACTGTAACACCATAGCAACAGTTGTCTTTCAGTGCTGCTGCTGCATTGCTTGATAGTGCTCAGATTGCTGGGAGAGCCAGAATCGGTTCTGCTGTAACACTGACTGCACGTGAGCTGGTACTGTTAGTGGATAATTACAGGAAAAATGGACATATACGGTGCATCATTTTTGCCTGTATATGCAATGATTTTTTTTCTAAGAAACATGCAGCATCTATTTCTCTCCTATAAAAGGAATTTTAAGGGGAAATTTATCAGTAGAACTGATGGGGTCAATATTCTTTGATGAAATACTTTGCATGCCAGGAATTGATATTGTGTGTGTGGAAATAATGTAAAATCCCAAACTGTGAGGATGGATTATTTATATTAGACAGATTTACTGTAGAATAAATAAGTAAATAAATAGGAAAATATATCGGTTCTTTCAGTATTTTTTTTTTTTGGAATTAATAAATATTCTGAATGAGTTTTCAGGCAGGAATTAAATGTATAGTGAATATATGTTGAAATAAAAACATAGCATTTCAAAAAAATAAAATAATAAAATAACTTTTGGATTGACTACATATTTGTTTTCAGATGTTCAGTTTATGGAAATGTCAACTCTATCCAAATTCAAGTCAGGAGAAATGTTTGAAAATTCTTCTGAGATGAGAAAGCTTTTTCCTGCCTAGTTCTGTTCTACTTATTATATATTAATACTGCCTGGCTCCCTTTGTTAGGTGTGGCTTTTTTGTCATTCTTGTATGCGAACTTGCATGGAAAATTAAAGCACACTTTCTGATCAAGTTAGGATGAAGAGACAAAACAAAATGTCCCTCCCCCTTTGAATCTAACCAGGTTTTAACATATATCCTAGTGTTGGGTACTGTAGAGTCGCAGACTAAATGTTCATGAAAATTGAATTACTTCTCCAAAAGGTGCCTGTACATAAAAATAGAGGCTGAACCTAGAGGTTTACCCTCTGGCTGCTCTTGCTGGGTCTTTTCTCTGGTTTTCCATTCTGTAGATGTTAGTCCACCTCCTTCAACAGGCACTGAAAACATGATACATTAAACAAAACAAGTGGGCTATAAATGGCCCGTGATTTATGGGTTATCTTGGTTTGTCAGTTCTCACTGCTGTGAAGCACTTCTGGTATTTGCACAACGATGTAAATTATTGCAGCGTGAGAGCATTAGCAAAGTGCCCTGCGAGCTGTGAAATATCCCATTGCTGACATTGTTTGTGCAGCCCAATAAACTGCTCTAATCTCAGGCTTGATGCTATCTCAGCAGTAGAGGAGCTAACTTGTTTTGAGGAAATACTGACTGATGAAATGCAAGAGGGAACCAACATGCCACAGACATGTGGATGCCCTGGCTGTGCGGCTGACAGTTCAGACGGCTCTTCATTTTGCACGTCAGAAACAGCAGTGAATGATCATGAACATCACCTTATATATGGGGACAAGGGAAGAGGAAAAGCTACATGCAGGGGGGCTGACCTGTGGTTCTGTAATGTAATAAATCAACTAATAGGTTTTTTTTCTTTTTTTTCTTTTTTTTTTTCCTCATTTGTGTACAGCTAACGAGAGAACACCAGGTGGCCCTCTCCTCCATCACTTACATCGGCTGTGCTCTGTCCATCTTCTGCTTGACGATCACGCTGGTCACATTTGCTGTGTTGTCGTGAGTGATTTTAACTTAATACCTGCTGAGAACTATGGTGCAGAAAAGCCAAACAATGCATTTCAGGCCACTGATTTGGATCCCTTTAGGTGCTCAGAATAAAACAAAGGCTATTAATTCTACAACCTTCCTTAATTAGATCCTGCACATGTATTTGTAACGGTTGGTTATTTATTAATTACTTTAATTTCCCGAAATGGGGTGGTCTCTATATAGCGAGCTATTTCCATGCTATGCGGGATTTTTAGATTTATTTATTTTTTTAAATGTCCATGTTTTGCCCTAATTCAGGAATCTTGTAGGGAGGCTGTAGAGTGTTTGCTCAGCAGCTAAAAGCAAGCACAGTATCAGCAATGACTGCAATATCACACACACTCTCCCCACTAGATATTTCTTGGAATTGCTTGGAGTGAAATGAGCAGTACTTCTTTCTGCTTTGTAACCATCTTTTCTGTAAGGCAGTGTATTTATAAGCCATGTAGGTGTGCCTGGACAGGAAGGCTCAGTCAACATTAGATGCGTCATTTCTGTTTTGTCAGGATTGGTTACAACTGCATCATATAACCCACATTTATTTTCAAATATCTTTCTGTTCTCTGTTGGGCGAGTTTACAAATGTGTTCCTTTAGGAGGATGAAGGACACTATAGGAAGTGTGAAATTCCCTCTGTCTCGTGTTTAAATCCTCTAGATCCCTGCACCCTCACACCTGTAATATGGCAGCCCCTTTGCTGTGCTTTCTGCACTGGGAAGGTTTTTGCCATGGGCACTTAGGGCCTCTTTGCCTGTTTATGTTCCAGTAGTGACAGCTGAGTTTGAGGCCCAGCTAGGCTTGATACAAACATTTCTGAAAAAAAGCTTTTATAGAGGTTTCTGTTTAAAAAATAGAAAATCTGACAAGGGGTGAAATAACTCATCCAAGGTTGCGCAGCAGATTGGGATCTTAACAAGGAATATGATTTCTCTCTCCTTTCTTGTTAAGCGCTAAACCATGTTCTTCCTACTCAGGAGTTCAAGTTTTGATTTCTATGCCTAAGCATGTCTTTTGGATGTCCTGTTAAGAGGCCAGTTTCTAGGAAAAAGGGTTTGCTGAAACCCAATAAACTGATTGCGATGTTTGTTTGTTCCAAAAAACTTATTATTTTCAAGTCTCAAGATCTGTGTTGGTCATACTTGGATTAAGTGTGCAATGTGTGGCAAAATCCAATCTAAACAAGTCCAATGTCTGCCTATCTGGCATACTTAGACTAAGGGGAATGATCTGCTCCATTTTTGTCTTGAGTGCAAAACTGGATGTTAGAGTGTTTAGAAAGGAAAATGAGCAAAAGAAGCTGATACTGCTGCAGCTGGGCTGAAAACTCCTTGAGAAACTGGAGACAAACAGCACACTTGGAAAGAGAGTTTGGACCCAGCTGACTATCACAGTGTTAAGCACCCCACCTACATACAGAATCATTCAAACTGCCAATTAAAAATAATTTGATTAGGTTTTCACTGGAGAGTGGGGCCTCATTAGACAGCTGAAGTGAAATTTTGCAATGCAGCGTTAGCTGATCATGAGGTAAGTGGAGAGGAATCTGGCAAGTTCTTTGCTACTCTGCATCCTGGCAAGGACGGCTGCTTCCCAGGGGGGCAGTCCTGATTGCCTTCTGGGCAATGACGCTCCAGTTTGTGACTACATGAAGCTCCTTATTAGAAAGCCATTGGCGCCAAGCAGTGCAACCTGTCTCTGGGTTACTTTTAGGACATTGATGCATTTTTTAGACTCCCTCTTCACTCCCTCCTCATGGAACTTTGGCTGAAACAGCACTAGAAGAGCAGGGATGATAGCAAGCCATCATCTGCATCATTGAGTCCGTGTCATCCTGCTGAAGGGGGCGTGCACAATATATCACCAGCTGTTGCAAAAGTCATCACAACGCAGCATGATGCAGCGAAAAGATGGGAGTGGGTACTGTTGTGCAGAGGAAGCACTGCCATTCATGCAGGCAAATGGTCTCCCAAAACAATTAAAGCTGCCAGTAGGGACTGGCAGGCAGCATGGATTGAAAGAGAAAACTTGTAGTCATTACCACTGTTCCATATTTTAAAGAAAATAATAAAATTATGCAAAGGCCTGAAATGTTCAGATAATGTTTTTGGTTTATACTTCCTATTTCTGGATGAGTACAGAAGCAAATGGTCAGAAGGCTGCCAGGAAACCACGTTCTTGTCAGATTTCCTGCCAGTTTTTGCAAAGACAAGAGAGACAAGGTTCATATAATGTTGTAATCATGGTCAGTGCTCTATCAAGATGGGCAATGACCATATGTGTAAGTAGTTATATTTCTTGTGCTAAGAAGCTGATATTGGTAAAGTCAAAATTGTAACGGCATCCTTTTCAAGTTCACTTATTTCGAATACAGGCAAATCTCAACAAAATACAAATAGAAACTTTGTGGGACAGTCTGGGCTAGATGGTGCAAAGTGCTGAATACTTTCTGTGAAGTGCAGATCTGATGTCCCTCCTTGACAGCTCAGCACCATTCAGAATCAAGTCCTTTGCAGATATTCCATCACAAGTCATTAGCAGAGCTAGCTAATGTGCAAATCAGATTGCTGCTGCCTTCAGGATGGTGGCAGAGTAAACAAGAAACCAGGTAGATACCACTCAGTCCTGGTGGAAAAAGTGCTGAAAAGACATTGTGATAACCCCACCAGGGCAAGAGACCAAAAGCCAAACAAAATGCTTTCTGATAAATCATAAATGTGTTCATGTTTCTTGGAGTACCGTCTTATTCATGTGTATTTCTGTCTTCTGCCAGGTCTGTAAGCACCATCCGCAACCAGCGCTATCATATCCATGCCAATCTGTCCTTTGCTGTCTTGGTAGCTCAGATCCTGCTTCTCACCAGTTTTCAGTTCAGCCCTGGAACGGTAAGTGCAAGAGAGAGAATGGCTGTGTTTTTGCAAGGCATCTGCATGGTATGAATGCTGCATGCAAGAAAGTGTCTGTTGCAGGTGAGATCTCCCATTTTAAACATGCCTTAGCCAAAAATGCCATCCCACAACCTGGATAAAGCTTTCTGTGAGTTCAGTAGTGTTATAATAGTATTTGTCTGTGTCTGTTTGCAAAACAATTCTGTATTGGAGAAGGTTGTATGAATTCTGTACTTAGGTAGGGTGGTAGTTTATTTGTATTTCTGTCAGGTGATTGATTTTTCTTTCTTTTTTTCCTCCTTTTTTTTTTTTTTTTTCATTTTAAAAAGTCATCTTATTCTTGCTGGAAGGTAATGAGCTTCCTAGTGGAACTTTCACAATTTATTCTGTTTTCTTGGTCAGCAAAACAGAAGGTCTTTTTTTTGTTGTTCTTCATGAAGTTTTATTTATGTGGTAGAATATGCTATTGTTTTGAATAGCAGATTTATTGTTCATGATCTCCACTCTGGAAATTTAGATATTTTTAAAATATCATTCATGTTTGACCTGAGTCATAATCAATGAGAAAGGTACAGCAAGCATTGCTTACTTAGCCATAGGTGTCAGAAAGCATTGCCCCTAGGTCTTGTAAAGAGTTTAAACCAAGATCCTCAGTACTGCAAAGCATGTATATACTTCCTAGGCAACTCGGGCAACTATTTAAGCAAATGACATACATGTTCATATTGCTTACCTGGAACTTAAGCTTTAAGCAAGTTTAGGCTTTTTCTGCTTTATCATGAAGACCTGAACTTTATAGATTTAGATATATATCTAGATATATATCTAGATATAGATATATATATATATTTAGATATAGATATAGAATTTTATAGATCTCCTACTGTAGGTGGGAATTCTTATACAGAGTGCCACGGTCTAAACCATCAGAATTGGCACCTAAAACATTAATTAGACTCAATTAAGATGAGTATGCCAAGGTAACTATATTACACACAAGTGAAAATGATTTGTTCCCGCTGTTAAAAAATATTAAAAAACACTATTTTAAATCACATAAGATCTGTTGATGTAATGTCCCACTTGAAAAAGGCAGAAACAAAAACTGATTTTAAAATAATCTTCCAGTGTGTTCTGTTTGTGTAATGGGCAAAACTTGGCTGCTTCTCTGGTCAGCTGTTACTCCATATTATTTTGGACAAGCAAAAAGGAGTTTCTACTAATCTTTTATTCTTCTCATTCTTAGTACCAGTAAATAAGAGGTTTGCATACTTTTAATTTTGTCGATACAAAAGCTATGTAAATTTATATTCATCTCAAATGGGATACCTTGAACTTCTGTTAAGTTTATAAATAATGTCTGCTTTTACATAGGCTATTATTACATGAGGATGTACAAACTCTTTGTAAATCTAAGTTTGTACTCCTCCAGGTATGAACAACCTTAACATCCAGGTAGGTCCTGAGTTAAGATAATGTGCAAGGGGGAAAATAATAGGGAATGGTTTATATGAAAAATGAAATCAAGACAGTGGAGAGCAACAAAGGATGTAACCTAAACCTGAAGACAAAGGTAAACTAGGCATTAAAATAATCCTCTCTAAGTAAGTATAGAGCTAACATTCTGCTGAAAGAACATAGGCTGGAGGGCAACAAATGTTCCCTGAGCATAAGAGGTGTCTTATTCTCACAGTTTCTCTTTTTGTAGCCAATCCAGATTTTCAAACAATCCAGCTGAACCACTTCTGATAAGTTGTAAAAGCTTCTTTACAGCTTACCAAGCCTGCATCACCTCCAGCCTTTTTAAATACTACAAAGTACTAATTGCATTTCCTGCTTTTAGTTGGATATTGGTAGAGCTCATATTCTCCAGAGTCCTATCCCAGGGTCCACCTACATTTAATAGCATGCCCTGTTTACACTGACATTTGCTTGTTCAGTTGAGAAGAGGTAGCTAAGCTTGTGAAGCACTCACATTGATTTATGTTGCAGTTTAACAGGTGCATATTTTAATGTCTCTTAAAACCCTTCAAAACATACTTCACTTATATTGAAATTATTTTGTATGAAACCAGACAAAACATATCAGGTACTCCTTTTGGAAGTGGTGTAGGTAAAGTCATGTAACATCAAAACCTGTATTAATTTATCATATATTTACCTATAGGGAAACCATAATTGGAAGCTCTCTGAGCCTGTTTTTATTTACATCCAGAGGGGCTGGTTCTCCAACCAGTGATCTTTTCCATATGTGATTATATTTTGGTGTGAATTGGCCACTATGTTTACCACTATGAATACTTTTTCTCCTTTAAAACCATAGCTCACAGAAAGCAAGCCTTTTTTATGCAATAGGCTTTCCAAAGTGAAACATCTCAGAGAGTCCCTGGATATTTCAGCCCTATCTCCTCTGTAACAGCAATAATTGTATGGCACAATACTGTAAAGATCTTGAAGCTGAAAAGCATGAAGTATGTATCCGCTGCACTTTTATTTTTATTGTTATAACCTCTAGGGATCAGGAGTGTTGTGATTCATCCTTTTATTAGTCTTGTGTACTTGTTTCTGCATGCTCTGTTCTCACTAGCTTGGACATCAGTTTTAATACCTTTAATTGCTGCTGTAATTGGACTGCTAAATGGTAGTTTACAAAAAGAGGGAGGCAGTATGTACGCTAGAAGGTGTACTTAATCTTCTCCTTCTGCCAAAGGTGGGTATATTTAGTGCTAAACAGTTTATAAGTGCTCTGCTTGAGAGGACAGGTGGTACCAGTCTGCTTGAGGAAATGCAGTGCAATAAGGTATGGCATTGAATAAACAGACCATGAGCTCACATCATTTTCTTACACGACTGCCTTTAGACTCTCCATCCTTTTCCCATTTCTATCTCTAGGGATATTTAGTTTTTGATTCCAGATATAGCATGCAGTATTTCCCTGTTAATTTCAGATGTATTGTTTAATCATTTGCAATTTATACTACAGCATTTTTCCTTTTGGAGCAATGTTTAACTTGCTAACCACAAAACTGAACTTCCACAATAGGACTTTGGTCTTCCTAACACATTCAGGAACTTTTTTTTTTTTTTTTTAATAGAAATTCTCGATTCCTTACATCAGTAGTTGGAGAAACAAAATGAATTTCTTTTGTTTGTGCTATAGGTATCTACAGAATTTGAAGACTGTGTATCAGAGTAGCATAAAGACTGCAGGGAAGGACATTTTCAGTGTGCTTTTTAAAAATGCAATAAAATTGCAACTCAAATTGAAAACACTATTACAAATTGGATTTAGAAAATACAAGCAAATTTACCTACCTGATTTAAGACTGTCCTCAATGAACAAATTAATATTATTTTCTTAGAGACATTTCTGAGAGACCGCTTTACTTTCTCAACAACCATAGCATAACAGGCTTTGCTACTAGCTGGACTGATTTTTCTATTTCCACAGACTCACAATTAGTCAAGTGTAGTAATAATAGTAGTAAGATCTGTCTTTCTATAAGTATCCTACTCTACGTAGCATGCATCCTATGATACAGAAAGAGTCACCTAGTTATTTTTAATGTGTATTGTCTCAGCTTTGCAATGCCTCTTTCAAAAAGGCAATTCTGCCATTTGAGGATGTTTTCTAAGTACTAAGTAAGGCATAAATGTGGAATGAGTATTATGCAAAATTATGTACAGACCAGCCTCCTGCAACTGCGCTTATTTTTATTTTTCTGGTGTTTTGTGATGTGTATTGCTTGGCTACTCAAAAAAATTGAAAGTATCCATTTGACAAGAGTAGCTTGTAAGTCAGCTTTATGTTGCATTTATATTTTTGTGGATTTATCTTCTGGTAGAAATCAAAAGGCATTAAAATTGATTTCATTGCCTTATGATAAAATTAACTGGAAAGGTTTTTACAGTTTTTGTCAATAAGCAAATCTGGTTTTGTTTTATGTCACCAAACATTTTGAAATACTAAAACACTTACAGATCTCACTTACATGAATTAAAACCAAAGTTATTGCTTTTTAATACATGTAATCACAGGGGATTTGCATCAGAATGTCCCTCTACTAGCACAGAACCAGCCGAGTAAAAGTGAGAATTTACTGGAAGGCCGCAATTTTTATTATACTATCAAAGTTCCAACGTTTTAATTTTCAGTAGCCTACCAAGTACCAAACTATCAACAAAAAGCAAAAAAAAGCCACCACAGACCAGCTAAACTAACATGACAAAGGGAACTACTGATTAACATCTTGAAGACCGCTGTGGCAGCAAACTGGTTTCTACTGGTAATGCTTCCTCAGCACACAGGCTCCCCTGGCCTGGTTAGCTTACTGTGACTTGTTCAGATGAGGAAGGAAATCCTTGAAGAAGACAAAAAAATCTTTTTGTGGACCACATGCAAGCAACTCCTCCAAAATTCTGGAGGTGTCCTAGTAGGGATGTTACAGCTACAAAGCAGAATGACCACCATCAGTATGCTACAGGCCGCAAAAATCAAATAAAGCTGGGACTCCTTCCAAGAACATGTTTAAAATGTACCTTAACTGAAAGCAAACCAAACAAGGTTATCGTGTGGTAAGATTATTGTCAGTCACATCTGTTCAATTACTGTATGATGAGGGAAACCACTTGTGGTGAGACATCCTCGAAAAGCAATTAGTGGGGGAAAGGAGAATGTGCTGTGTGAATATGTGAGGAGTGGGGAAGAAGAAAGGTTTAGTTTTCACTGTTTTACAAGGTAGGCTGATAAGAGACTTGTAAGAGATGTAAGGATCTCTTTGAAAGGATCTCTTTGAAGATTAACTGGGGAGAACTGCTATGACAGCCTTTAAGGAAAAGCCAGGCCTCAGGCCCAGGCTGTGTTTCCTCTAGCCCACAGCAGGCCGTACTAAGGCCTGTAAGCAGGACTTAGAGGCAGCTGTAAGCAGGACTCAGGAGGACATTTTTACTTCTTGCCGCATTGCCTTTGGCATGGCATTCCTCTCTCTTTTGGGGCAGCATTTATTTCACTTCAAAACATGTAGTGGTTTACACCAAAGCAGATAGTCCAGTTTCCACCGGGTAGGCTTACTTTCTTGATGCTATTTTTCTGTTGATTAAACTTCTCTACTAGCTCCTATTGCCAGAATCTTGATGGCAGGCACATAGCGCTCCAAAAGTCTATCACAAAGGATTTGAACTGTCTGTAAGGACCCTACGGAGAAGAATTTCAGTTCTTTGCCTTAATCACTAAGTGTGTTCTTGTCAAATATGGCTTTGCATACAGCAGGTGCATATTTCAGACTCAGTAACTGGGAATTCAAGCAGGAAGGCAAACTAGATGACCACCATAGGAATTGAGAGCCAATTATAGCTTGCTGTAATTTTTTTAAATCTCTGTATTAGTGTTGCTAATAGAGGAATGTAAGAAACTTTTACAGAATTTCTAACCCAGACAGACAGACACTAGAATGCAATGTGATTTAACCTGTGTGTTATCCTATTTTTAATATGAAGAACATCACAGAAGAGGGAGCAGGGTACAGCACAGTGTCTGTACCTTCACTTGTCTGATTTTCTTGTTTACTACAAACTCAGCAACAGTTGTTGAATCTGCAAATTTCTAATTTTTAAATATTGTATATACTTTAGTAAGAGTATCATTTATGCACAAATAAGCAATCAGTTTTGCTTTCCACAGCATGTCTGGCAATGGATTTTTGTTGTTGTTGTTTGTGATAAGGTAAGAGGATTTGTTACTCCGAATCTATCTCAAAATGCTGCAGAAAAATAGTCCTCTAGTGCTTTGTACTTTAATGTTTTGCACCAGTGATTTAACATAAATGTAAAAAGAAACAAAATAATTGCAAAACCAATATGACTGCATCACAAAGAAGTAATATATTATTTTTTTGTTCTTAATCTAGCTGCCTTGCAAGATCTTGGCCATTCTCCTTCATTTTTTCTTTCTGAGTGCTTTTGCATGGATGCTGATGGAAGGATTTCATCTCTACAGTATGGTGATCAAAGTATTTGGGTCAGAAGAGAGCAAGCACTTATATTATTATGGAATTGGATGGGGTAAGCATTTAGGAGCTGCTTGCTTTTATTTTCTTCACCATGGAACAAGATTATAATCAGAAGCATGTGTAAAAGAGTGATCTTATGATCTGAGTTTACCTTACTGAGAGTAGGTCTTAATCAAATGTTAATATGTGTAGTCTCTAGACATAATCCCACTGCAGTAAATTCTTTGATGTCACTAGGCCAGATCAGATCCTAAATTAGCAAATCAATAGGAGGAATAGGGGAGGGAGGCCTCACTGCACTGACAAGTTCTTTTTATTGTCAGTCCCCAGCTTTCTCTCTTGTTAGTATATTTACTCTGAATACAAACAGCAACATTTAATTAGAAATCGAGTGTCAGTACCACTTTCAGCAGCAGTATGTGCTCATGCTCTACTGAGTAGTTTTGGGTTGTTCCTTCATGATCTTGATGAAAGTGCAATAGAGAGAATTCATATATATATCCCATAAAATTTCCACATATTAAATTCTGCAAGTCTGGGGAAAGAGGCTAACAAAATTGTCTTAAGATTATTTTGTTTGGCTGTAAAATTTAGGGTAAATTTATCTTGAATACAGCTATCAAAAGTCAAGCATTCTTGTGCCATCCTGAGGCCATAACAGATATACATATTCCAGTATCTAATAAAAATTGACATTTTTTTTACAGTTTGGATTGGCTAATTTTTGCACTGACCAAAAAAGGTGGAAAGAAATTGGAGACAAGGATGTCTCGTCTCATGTTAATCAAAACAGATAGTTCATTTTTTCATTCCTTACTTTTATTTGAAATGTGAATGCATTTGACTTTTGCAAACTCATAGTTCCTGGAATAATGTCAAACTCCAGTCCTGAATTTAAAAACCTAGACACATTATTCTTATTTAAGCAGAAGATCTGGTCTGTGTACATGTACAAAAATTTGCAGAGTCTCTATTAAATGACAAGTTGAAACTTGAGGCACAAGTTGACAGGACATGGGAACAAAGAACTCCACACTGACCATCAATGATCTGATAATATCTGCAGAGATTTCTGAGGGTTATTACTCCTGTAAAATGCATTCAACAGTAATCAGAGAGACAGGATACCAAATACGTACAGCTGATTGACGTCCTGGGTATTATCTTTAGTCCCAAGGGTGCTGAAATTGCATTAAAGCCTGCAGTTGTAATTCAAAAGAAGAGAAATTTGAGGAAGGTGATAACATTCTACCTTTAAAACTACCTTAACTACCTTGAGATTGATTGGGAAAAAAAATACTGTTGCCTTGGTGATTCAGCATAACCCACACAGATTATCATAATAAAATGTTACCCACCCACCCATCTGCAGGATGCTGATGATACAGTTTGTGATACTGGAGATTCTGCTGTAGCTCTTTTACCTTAACCTGTTTACCTATTCCTGACAATTTCCTTTCCTTTGGGGAGCACCTTAGAATGGAGATTTTGTTCCAAGCTGGAAAAAGATCTAAGCTTTGTTGTTTGCTGTCATCATAGACTTCTCCATAGATATGGTATAATATAGCAAAAGAAAAGAAAATCATACAAAATTAACTTCTACAAAACAGATGGGAGAATATACTTTTCCCCATCAAGTAAAATAGATCTTTTCAGTATTGGAAAGAAAAATATTTTCATTAGTGTCTAATCTTCATCTTTCTCTATAAATTACATATATAACATTGCAGAATTAATGTCTTAAAATTGCTTGTTTCAAACTGTCTGCCTCAGAGTTTCTAAAGCCTGTCTGTTTTTTTTTTTTTGCTATGTATAGATGACACAGAAGCTTTCAAAATAGAGCTCACAGATTTACAGGCATTTTCCATTTTATTTACCATTAGTGCCTCAGAAACGTAGAGCAAAATGGATTAGATATGAAGTTTAATGCAAAGAAGAGGAGGGAAACTGGTAACCTATCTGATGTTCATTTTAGGCTTTGCACTTCAGACTGTATTTGGGCTAAATTTACAGAGAATTCTGTCTGAATAAGGATGTGCTATTGGGCTTCCAGTGCCCAGCTATTCAGAGTTTATGCCTACTCTGCAGGCTGCATTTTGATGCTGGGTTTGCAAGGTAGCTTTAAATTAGCTGGCTTGGGGACCTGGAGAGCTCATGCTGCAGCAGCACAGGGATGTGTGTTGGATGATTTGCCCCATTTCAGTGTGACTCTGTATTGCACTGGGACTACAGAGGCACAGATGACACCACTGCCATAGATCAGCTGCCAGAAAGGTGTACTAGAACATTTTCATCTGATACTGTGCTCTGGAATGCACAGTCTATTGCATCATAAATTTGGTGATTGTGGATAGAGTTGGTGAGCATATTTGTAGCATCTGCTAACCGAGAAAACATTCAGATACAGTGAAGAACCATAACCATAATTCTTTCATGGATGATAACCAGTGCCAGTACAACGTTAACATTACCTATTATGGGGGTAGACTAAACTTTACAGCTCTTATGCAATTATTACTGCCAAAAGATTAAGTAAATACATTTACTTTTGTGTATAATATATAATCCATATTAATTCTTCAGTCCTAAATAAATCTTATGATCCCCTTAGGCTAAACACATTTTTTTCAGCCTTCCTGGAATTTATTGAATGATTGTTTCTTAAAGGAAAAATACTCCCATTTCACTGTAACAAAACCTTGATACTGCATCCAATGCCATCTACCATTTAATATCCTGTCAATGCAAAGAAAGAGCAAATGCTGCACTTTAGGCAAACAACATTTTACTATCACTGTCTTAACACATCTTTTTATGCAGATGACTGCTCTATGTTTCATCGGCATAAGTTTTATTATCTTCCAAAGGAACTCTGTATTTAATTTTCTTCTTCACTGCCATTTAAAATTGATAAAGAATCACATTAAATCCTTTGAATATCTGACTTTTGACTTGGGAAAAAAAAAAAGGCAGAGTAGAAGTGTAAAGGAGAGTTAGTCAGGCACAAGTGTTTTTGCTTCTGTGACATGTAGGTAGAGCTTGCTTGCTACAGGAAGACAACTGGCATCAGAAGAAAAACAGTGCCAATCAACAAGGTTGTCTCTACTCAGCAATTGGAGATCTGATTGGGAATCATAGATGCAGGCATACCTGGGAGCCAGGGTAGTTCAAATACCCATGGCAGTGAGAGCTTCAGCAGATGGGTTTATGTCAGTGCATAATTGCTCCGTTCAATATGATTATTGCTGATTTTGTTCAGATATGTATAGGATTTTCCTTTCTTAAATATACAGATGTAATAGTAAACTTAAATCTTGCCTTTGCTTAGTTTTTACACAAATATGCTTCTAATGGGTTATTCCTGATTTGGACAAGCATGGGAGAGCACAATCAAGTTCTGGGGTTGTTAAACTCCAGCCTGCAGAATGGATTTCAAGGTAGAAGAGCTAAGCAATGCCTGTAGGTGCTGCTTTTTAAGTATTGAGCACCTTTCTCATTTATAAATATAAGGCGTTTCTATCCACAGTCATTAAAGAGCAAAATACTTCTTCCAAAAATTATAGTTCTGCCATTACAGGACAGTTTTGCAGAATTTTATGAAGATAATTAACAAGATTATGAGGATAATTAGTAAGATTAAGCAGAAATTGCTTGTCAGAGAATTTTGTATAAGCCTCATGCAGAAACCCTGAAGAATTTAAAAGAAAATTGAAACTTCAAGCTATTGTGTATAATACTCTGTCTGGGACCTGGTTATTAAATTCCATAAAATGATAAAAACCCAAACCTTCACGTTTTATTAAATCATACAGGAATTAAGAGACAATCATTTAGTATTTAAAGGGATGATGTTGCACTATGTTCAGAACTGTTGGCAAAAAAAAACTCGCTTCCTTTCCAGCTCCTGGCCTGGAAAGCTGTGCTAAAGTGGCACAACAGGATATCACGGTGCTGAGGGCCAGCGGCATGCCGCTACCCCTGGCAGCAGGACCGTAATCATCTGCCTGTGTATAATTCCTTTGTAATCCCATAAAGCACTCTTCCACCTCTGAGGATGCTGCGTACTGGAACTGTCAGAATCCATCTGGAAACGTCTACTTTAAGCATGGAAATCTTGCAGGGCTATTACATATTTATTTTAAAATAAATCTTGGTTGGGCATCTGAGTGGGATCTTAATTTGCTTTGCTCTATTCATAATTGTCTCTCACTGCTGCGTGTGATGCTCTAGACAACTAAATGTCACCATTTCTATCTTCTTGCCTGCTAGTCATGCACCCCTGTGAGAAACTCATCTCCATTTTCTAGTTTGTTTCTGTATTCTTGAGCAAGGTGCATTTACTTGGGGGAAAGTGGTAAAAATAAACTTGATGTTGCTCCACTGGATATCACTGCTCAAATAGCAAGAGAGAGAAATTACATTAAAAAAAAAAAAAAAAAAAGAAGGGCTGAAAAAGGACTCTGATTCTCAGTGAAACTAGCACTAATTCAGTTAACCTGTTAAACTAGTGCTTTATTGAAAAGTCATTTTGTTTATTCAACATTAATTGATTAAAACAGTGTAGTACAAAGCTGCAGAAGGATGTTGAGTTAGACTTAATTATAAAATCGCTCTGAGCTGTTCTGTTGTCCATGTAAATTTAGCTGAATTTGCAGGGTTTTACTGGAAGTTGCACTTTTGTTACTAATGTTGCTTCCAACTTTGTTTTTTCACAGGGTGCCCATTGGTGATCTGTGTAATTTCCGCAACATCATCCCTAGACAGCTATGGAGAAAATGACAAGTGAGTATGAAAAGGGTTTCGTTCCAGGTACAATAACGATGAAAAGTGTGGTAGGGAGGAAAACGTGTAGATCTTTTAGCAGGGCTGTAGTTCTGCAGCTTGCTGCTGAGGAGCAGGGGAGGTTGCCTGCTTGTAGAGGTCGCTGCCTCCTACGCTGGGCACTCAGTGTGAGCTCTGCTCACCCCACTCACAGAGTAAAGCAGGGACTCAAGCATTTCTGACAAGGTGAGAATAATCTTTGATAAAAGATTTTTAACCTTTTGAAGAAAACTGCAGTTAAGCATCTGTAGATCTAGAATGGATATTGTTAAATAAAATTTTTAAAAGTCCAATTCAATATGAGAAAAAGAAAAGCAAATTTATCTGAGAAAATACCATAGGATTCAATCTTACTGCTATGTAAGTGAAAGTTTGGGAAACAGGGTTATTTGTTGTGTGCGGTAAACTAGTTTATATCCCCACCACTGTAAGAAAGAAGCGTCAAGCTGACAGCATGTTTCCCAGCCTTTTTCCTTATTCCCAGCTAGGCAAAGCAGGAAGGGCTTACATTTTTCTCTCACTACAATGACAGTGCTCACAACACTGAAAGGAGTGTCTGTGATACAGGATACAGGACCAACAAACAGCAAATAAAATCTTTCCTTTTTTCCTGTCTTTCCACCCCTAATGCTATTTGAAGGCATGCTGGGGCATATAGCTGTCACTGACTCTACGCAAGACACAAATCACAATGAGATCCTGCTTCAGAGTCTGAGGGGAAATGGAGCTTCTTATTGATGCTCTATCATGTCTCTTGCTTTTAAAATTCACCAGTCTTTTTGCACTCTTAGTCTCTTTTTAAATTAAGAACATTACTAATTAAATGACCATGTGTTTCACCTAAAATCATTCTATTTTTCTCTGCAGCTGCTGGCTTTCACTACAGAATGGAGCAATCTGGGCTTTCGTGGCACCGGCATTGTTTGTAATTCTGGTAGGTAAACCCACGGCTCCTGTTTCATATTGGATGGATGTCAGCCACCCAGCAGAGCTCAGCTGGAGGTCTGGTGTCAGTCTTTGTGCCAGGCCAGTGAAACTTACTGAATGACAGAGGTGAATGGTCCAGAATTGTTTTGTTCCTGCTCCAATTTTTGTGTTTTACTAGGTTGTGTATTGGTTGATACATATTAATTCTCACCCTATTCTTTTCACTATTCCAAAATTAAAATGCAACCTAAAATGCTGGGGCAGCCTTCTTTTGTAAAAGCCCTGTTGGTCCATTAATATCTGCCCAGAACTGAGTAATCTTGGGGGGTATACTAGATCTCAGAAAGACCCCCGAAAGAAGCTCAGTGGTTTGTGTTTCACATACACCTGTAGAAGTTGAAAAGCTGATTCTATCCCACTGGTATTTGAAGCTGTTGCTTGTGCAGAGCTCACTTTTCTCAGGGAAAGCTGAGTGCCCTCAGTGAAGATGATGGTCAGCAAGGATTGCAAGCAGCCAGCAGCTGGCAGGAATGGGTTTAAACAGCAGCATGAGCTGCCACCCCTCGGGCAAGCTCTGGGGAAGGTAACAAGCAGCCTCCACGTCTGCCTTCTTACAGTGATGAGGACTTTGTGCTCTTCCTCCGTATTGGGAATTCGACATTGGGTGCGGCAGTTTGTCCAGCTGACTGAGGCAGGGCTAAGGCAGGTTGGCAGGGGATCAGGTGCTGCTGCAGACACCTCTGTCAGCTACAATGGATGTCATCTCTCCAGGGAGCCTGCAGGTTTGCGGCTGCGATGCTGAGACATAAATGTTCCACAGCAGTTTAATTATGGCCACACATTAAATTACAGCGAGTTGTGGTTTAATCATGATGATTACTTGAGGAGTCAGGGGTCTTTGCAGGAATTAAGTGGGAGATTATTCCTCTACAGCACTGTTTCCAATACTATAATTGATCAGGTTGTCTGTGATTTTTGCTGCAGGTTGTAATGTCAGAGTGACAACACGAACACAGAATAGACCCACTGATTAGAGAAATTAGGCTGCCTTTAAAGCTTTGCTAGATTTGAAGCATGAGCTGAAATCTAGACTAGAGCCTGTGTCTGCTGTGGCATTGAAGGAGGGTCAGATAAAAATAAGATCCTGACTGCTTGCATGGAGGAACGTCAAAGGGAGCCAGTGACGCTGCCTTGTACTTCCCCAAGAGAGATAGCACAGGCACATCCCCAGATTTCTCTGCATAGAGAAACCCCACAAATCCTGCTAGCAGAAATATCTCTGCAAGCCAAAGAAAGGCAGGAGAACTATACATATAGAAGTGCACTGAGCACTTGTGTTTGCCACTGCACGTCTCTGTAACCATTCAGGAAGCAGGAGGTGGCTCCTTGGCTGACCTGTGCCATCACAGGCAATTTTGTGCTGCAGCCGAGTTGACACCCTAACATTTGCCTTGAGACAGCAAAATCAGCAGCTCTCACAGCCCAGCGTCTTCCACCCAAGATACAGCCTCTGAAAAACTAGGTTGTATAAACATATATAAAAACAATGAAAACAGTTGCTATATCGATGTGGCAGAAATTACCTCATGTTAGCATTTTAATCAAATGATTAATGGCAACACTGGACAGTCGCTGTGCAATAAGGGCAGATTTTTATTTATTTATTTTTTAACCTAAGTGAAATCATATACATGTAAATAGGAAACACTTATCATTGGATTAGAGTTGGCTAAACAGCTCTGGACTTTGTTCCAGCAAGCTTAATTTCTTGTTGGCCTGCACCGTTGACCTTCTGTAAGCTTATATTCAAAGATACGTAGATATTGATGATTGGAGAGCAACTAAAATACCATAATATTTGAACATCTTCTCACATTAGCGCTTGCTTTCTGGCCATTGTTCAGCAGCAAAGGAGGAAATGAGATGCAACCAGCAAAATCAAATCTCTCCCAGCTGCTGTTCAAAGATAGTATTAATCAAAACATGCTAGATAGTGAAGCACTTACTCACCTGAGTGAGCACAGCCTTTAACAAATTGTATGTGTAGCTGCTTGCTATGAAAGTACGGGCTTAACCGTCTGGATCTCAGATATATTATTTGTGCAGCTCAAGTTATATTCTTGTAGGGATACAAATATTTTGCGAAAGAGAAAGAATGAGCTCACAAGGTTGATCCGTGTAGAGCAATTTGTTGAATAGTCTAAACCCAGCTCTGCCCAAAATAGCAGCAAGCTGGCTGACAAATTATTTTCTCTGGGCATTGAATATGCTAGCTGAAAAATATGTTAGCGCCTATAGGGAAATAACAAGGCTAAACACGATTTTGTGCATGCATGTGTGCCTGGGCTCTTTAAATAGAAAATTAGCCACTACTTGTTTGAACCAGTGTTTAGCTCTGAAAATAAGCCTCAAAAAGCAATTTTTGACTACTCTCATCCAGTTTCTCTCTGCCAAGTAAAAGGATTATGCTGTGCAGAAAACAGGGGAACTGCTCCTTTCAACTCCCACTCCCTCAAGACTAGGCAGACTCGGTCTACTTTGTCCTGCCCCAGCCTCACAGTCGCTACAGACATCACGGAGCCTTAAAACAGAGTGATGTGGTAGGAGTGTGACTGGGAAAAAATACTCACACATACTTTTCTGGGGAGTAATTCGCAGAACCTCCCAGCCCTATATGGATTCCCATACCAAAAGTGCTTTTTTTCCTTGGGGTTTGAGGAAAGAAATAGATCCTTCTACGTGTAGGTGTTTTGGCTTCTACCCACACGTTAAGGTTTAAGGATCACTCTCCAGCCCCAACTCCCCTGTTCCCAGCCACAACACCCAAATCTCATACAGCAACTTCATAAGAAAATTGTTGCAATTAATTTGGAAATGAACCTCATCTCAGCCAATGTTGGCCTGGGAAAACATGTCTTCAAAGAAAAAAAAAAAAAGCAAAAACAAAACCTGACAAAGCACCTGAATTTTTGGAACAAGACAGTAAAAGCTTCTGGCAGAAGGCTTTGTTTGTTATCAACCATCTGCTACTTCGGTGTGTTTCCATAGATATGGCAGAATTAAGGAAATTCTGTTGAAAGCATCTGTGTACACATAGCAGTGGGTGTGCTACAGACAGGGAACAATCCATTGTGGGGGGAAGATTGGGCTGTAGTGGCAAGTTCCTTCTATTGTTTTCCCTGTAAGTTGTTATTTTCCTGGTGCTTTTTCACAAGACCTTCTAATAAACAGCATTTTTATGGAGCTAAATGATTGTAATTAGCATACTGCTAAAGCAATTCTGTGCTGTGGGGACACCAGCTTTGTAACCAGTGTCTTCAGATGGGGCTGCATGAATTTGGATCCCAGGCTGAACCTGTTATCACTGGCTTCAACTGATACATGTTTATGAATATTAAATATACAGAAAAAGATTTGCTCCCTTTATACCTGCTGCTCATACCTGATTTAGTAAGTTCCATTGGCCTGGTGGTATTTATTTATACCTTCATGTACCTGTGCAGAATTAAGCTAATTTTGTATGTTGAATAGTATTTTACCCTGCAGGTAGGCCCACTGATTTAAAAGTGGCAATTTGCGTCCTTTATTAGACATCATTCATCATGGAAGAGGTGACGGATTTGGCCCATAACATTTGAAGGTATCAAAACAGTAGGATTCTTCAGGCATTGAAATCAAGTACATACTTAAGTGCTGTGGTGGAATAGAGCACAAATGCACAGATCGCAGCAGCAAAGTTTCTCTATTTTTCTTATTAGCACTCAGTTATGAGTGATTTTACTATTTTAAAATTGAATTTATGCATTATTTTAAAATTAAATTTCTTATCAGCTAATGAACAGGAAATCATGAAATGCTTTTTAGAGTGATGGGACAGATAATAAGAATTTAAAAATGAGGGATTAGTATCAGAAAAAAAAGTAGAAGTCAAGGATCTGTCCCATCTTTTATTTAGTATTTATTTTCTTGTCTATTTTCTTTCCAGCCTCAAAGGTTTGCTTTGCTATTCAGCTCTGATTGGAGCAATGTTGTATGCATTAACATGAAGTCATGCACAAGAAATCCAAAATAACTCAGTGTAGTCTATTCAGTCTGTAATTGGTCTGGGATAGCTGGGAGTGGCATCAGGCTTTCCAAAACCATTCCCCCAGTTTTGAACATCATTCTAATTTAATTGACTCTTTGTGTATGGAAATGCATAACGATGTGACCTAGCAATGGGCTGCAACTCCAACAGCTTGGAGGGTTGGTGTGCTACCAGTGATGTCATGATTAGGATAAAATTAACTCGCACCATTGGAGAGTATGTTAAACCTCAGATTGGAAGAGCCAGTTATAACTCCCTGTACCATTGCCCAAAATTGAAGTGGAGCTTAAAATAGTTTGTGGTTTTAGAGGAAAACTGGTCAATGGATTTAAATAAGGCAATATGTTTTATCCATTTTTTTCCCTCTGTGCTGCCAAGCCTCTTCTTGGCTAGGATGCAACACACCACATCAGAGGGTTTTACTCAGGGGATTTCTGCACTGCGCTAAAGAAACAACAAAAATCTCAGGAGACTTGGACGAAAGCTGGGTGAAAACCCTGCAAAAGAATAAGTGAGGGAAAGAATTTCTCTCACTATTTCTATTCCAGCTTTGTAAAAAACTCAAAGACAGCAGGGCACCTCTTTGAAAAGCTAACCAACCTAACCTGGAATTAAAGATGCATTTCTGCACCTCTGTGGCAAATGTCCCTGATAGCTGTATTCATTCTGCTCTTTCAGGGAGACCCTTGAGAAATCCTACTGGGTCAGTTGACAAAAGGCTATAGAATTAGGTGTTGCAATTGTAGACAGTTCTTGCAGTTCAGACCTTTTTAATTTTTTTCACATCTCTGCTCCTCTAAGCAGGGCTGTATGGTCAAGAAAACAAAGTTTGGCTCACGCTCTGTGTGTTTTTCCATGTCCAAAAATCTAATCCAAATAAATTTTGATAAGAAGTATTCATATTGAAAGAGGTTCTTTTTGTGTATTTAACTCTCCACCTGATCTGACAATTTTTAGTCAGGTGAAGTTGTCCCAGCGTAAGCCAGAGCTCCCTGATGTCACTGGAACCTTTCCATGGGCTCTGGTGGGCTTTGCCTCAAGCCTACCATAAGGGGAACTGGCAGCTCCTGCAGATTTTGCAGAGCTGCAAGTGCTTGAGGTCGGACCAGCTGCCTTGAAAGGAGTCCTGTGAGTTAGGAAACATGCTATTGTTATTAGCCATATTTTTTTTGAAAAATAAAGTGTGGTCAGTGCCTACAAGAAAAAAAAAAATCTATGTTCTTGTGTACTTTTAAGGCAAAATAACTGCAACTGTCAGGCAATCTGGCCTTTCAGAAAAGTAAGAAATATGAGCTATATACAGTTCTTTTATCTAAATGTTTATTCTCCTACTTTGAACATTCTGATATATGCTAAAACATAATGAGTGTTTCATCAACTAAGCATTCCTCTATTAAAGTCATTGGCTAAGTATTTATTTCAGATGCCAAAAAATCCCTAGAGGAGCAATTCAGTGGCTATATTTTGGTTTCCCATTACAAGGACAGTGGAAATACCTCCATGCTTTGATTACTGAAACATTAACAAAAGAAGACATTCATAGCTAATCTGTTTATTTAGGCTGCAAGAGATTACTCTAATTTCTCAAAATACCTAAACAAAAATTTTCAAGTGGTTTAGGAAATTTAAACATAGAACTTTGGGACTTGAGTGTAAGGGCTGGTTGCTAATTTTACAAGTACCTTATCTTTATCAGCAGACAGATCGCAGTCCTTCCTTCTCATCTTATAAACATGTAACTAAAGCAGCCTGGAAAAGGTATGATTACACTGGCTGCACAAGAGGAGGTGCTCAAGGTCTTTTTAAATTACAACAAAATATAAAGGAAATTAATTTCCAATCTCATTTTTATATATATATATAAAAAATCATAGTTCACCTAAAAATACTGAATTTGTGCTTCAGCAAACCATACGTTTCTGTGTCCTTGGAGACTATCTTGTGGTGTTCTGATGACCACATCCTAGGGTTCATGTCCAGTCTGAGTGAAAGTTTGCAAGATTCTGAGTATTCCTTTGTTGGTGCTTATTATTTATAACTTTCATTGACTTCGGTAAGATGTAGAGAATTCAGAATGTAAGGAATGAGGAGTCTTGATTTCACTGCAATTTATTTTCTTAGTATTTTAAAAGACATTGCATATGCATAATCTGCATATTTTTTAAAATGCTATGCAGAAAGTAAAATCTAGGAAAATCTGACTAAAAAGAATTAGGAATGGAATAAAGAGCTGGAGTTAAGTGCTTGTGAGGTTGGCAGGAGCATGCTGTTTCCAGTTATCAGAAAAAGGGTCCGTGCAGCAACTGTGCCAAGATGAACTTGTGCTGTCTCTGAGACATCTGCAAGGAAATGTCAGTAGAGGAAACCGATATTTTAGATAAAAGACTAAACAAGGCTGATGAAAGATAATATGTCAGGAAAGAAGTGAAGGGTATAGAGAGGCATTTCCTGTGAAATTCTCATGAAAAGCTGCATTGGAGATGATTGTTTGGTGGACATACAGCAGAAAATTGGAGAGTTGGGAGGAGAAATAAGAGAAATGTTACTTGTTCACATTCATCATATGCTCCTTCAGTCAACGCACATATTTAGCACATCAATGGGT
Organism: Cygnus atratus; assembly: GCF_013377495.2. Classification (NCBI taxonomy): domain Eukaryota; kingdom Metazoa; phylum Chordata; class Aves; order Anseriformes; family Anatidae; genus Cygnus; species Cygnus atratus. Next base: position 9,611,519 of record NC_066378.1, on the reverse strand, counting down.
TTTTCAGGAATGCTTGTTACTGCCTTAAAAGTATTTTCTATATATGATTTGGTGGGAATAGGGAAAATGGTCCCAAGACCATTGAATTTCATCTCTTATTAATCTCTGTAAAACCAATTGAACTAATATACTTGTAATTGAAAAGTTTTTTGGTTCCACAGAGAATTCTTTGGATGGGCTAAAAAGCTGTGGCAGAAATGAACTATCACAGCTATCCTTATCTTTTACAGTAGGTGATGAGCTACCCTTAGGAATCGAAAATTTAAAGAATTGTAAGATCTGAAAAATGGCATGAGAATGATTATTACCAAGTTTAAATATTCTTTAGCTCAACCAAAATTATAATATTTATGTTAAAATAGATTACGATTGTTGAGTTTTAACTAAGCAATAGTACTATATTGAATTCTTTTTTATGTTCTTTAGTTCAAGGCTGCTTTGTTCTTCCCTTGTTCTTAACTTGATGCTAAATATCAGCTTTCTAGCTGATGTGTAACTTTGGACAGAAAAGGGGAAATATGTCTTTCACCTTCACATTCTCCCCCTCTCTTTTTTTCTTTAAACCCAAGGTCTCTGCAAAACCAGACAGTCTTTGCCACATCTCTGTAAAATGATAAAGTTTTCTTTACTTCTTCACCTGTGACTCCAGAGCAAACTTTCTTTTGTTGCACCTTTCAGTGTTACTCTTTTCAAGATTTCCTAGATTTCTGGTGGGAATTCTTTTCATTTTATTGATGTTTCTGCTGGGCCTGACATAAAAAGAGTAGAGCTTTTGAAGAGAAGAGTTCAGGCTTAATATATTTTCCTCATTGCTGGTTTAAAATAATCTCATGCTTAAATTGCAAGCAGATTTTGGTAAGAAACATGAATTACACACTGTGAAGGCTATAAGTCTGAGAGAAGTGTTTTCTGAAGCCTGTGCACATGCAAACAAAAAAACAAAGATCACACAGACATATAGTGCTGTTCACTGAAGTTCTTGTCTAATTTGGCAGCTGCTGGTAGATAGTAGGGTATTTATTTGTAGAGTAGGGATCCTGAGCACTTCAGTTGTGAATCAATGTTTCTGTCCAGCCTTATCCTAAAGAGGTAAGCTGTTCCGGAAGGGAAAAATCACACAAGGTGGAAGAGCTACCCACTTTCGGAACAGAGAAATCCACTCACAATGGAAGTCGGACTATATCAGTCCAAAGTTGGAAACCTCTTTTGCCAAATAAATATGACAAGCAAAATTCCTATTTTCTGTTCATTTGCACGGTACACACAGTACACTCTTAGGGCAGTTTGCATCTCTGACACATTTGGTATTTGATTTCCTGACCAAGTCTTGTACCTTCTTCTTCTTCAGGTCAATATTGGTATTCTCATCGCTGTCACAAGAGTTATCTCAAGAATCAGTGCAGACAACTATAAGGTCCACGGAGATGCCAATGCCTTCAAGTAAGTTTTTCATATTCAAATTCTGTTATAACAAGTTAATAATCCCACACTAGCAATGTCATATCTTAGGGACATGAATCATGGACTTCTCCCAGAACACTGATATCATTCCGCTTTAGTAAAAAGCAAATGAAGTTGAAGGCAACATATCATTCTCTTGAATGCAGCCAGTTAATATATTTTACAAAAGCCATATGCTGCATAGGATGAAGCCTATGGTTCACTGTGAGCTAAAGTGTTTTCTTGCTTATTATAGTTTCCAGCATTTGCTGAGTCATGATTTTCCTTTTTATTAATGGAGACTTTCCTCTTCCTGCTATTTTCAAATATAAATCCCCCAGAGCATGATTAATCTGTACATGGGTATTGCAACTATTCCACTCTTCCAGAGGATAAACCTTGTTTCTAGCCCCAGTTCAGCAAAATATTTAGGCATATGCTTATCTTTAAGACTCTCTTGATAATGCAAAGCACAGAGACTTATGCTGGATTTAAATGTGTTCTTAAATTCAAGTGTGTCTTTATATCAAGGTGCTTTGAGCCTCTAGGGATATTGGCCTCTCTGAGAGTGCATCAGCTTTTAAATACTATGGTATCAGAACTAGAGGGGAAAGTTAATGTAGACACATCACTGCATCTGAATACACAAGGACAAGTTCTGATTTCTAAAAAATTTATAGGATTATGTATGGGTAACTAAGAAGATAACTTAATATATTGAACCTAAAGTGCTGAATATTCCATTTTGCATCTTGTATCTCCTAAAGACATTTTAGTCCAAACATATAATATACTGTATATAACTCAAGGAGTGTGTAACTCAGAATAAAAATGTGACAATGGTCTGTGTTTAATATTTCTGAGTCAAAGACTATTGTATGATAAGCTTTGGTACCTCTGCTCTGAAATGGTGTCATAAAGAATCATTTTTATGCTTCAATTACTAATGTAATTTTTAAAATGCCATTAAGGTTTCAATATAGGTGACAGTTACCTAATTGAAGTTAGTTTAGTTACTGTATACTTATCCAACAGGAAAAGAAAAACAGTAAATAAGTCTACACAAAAATCTATAAGATAATTATATAGTAGTGAAATGAAAAGACTTGGAATTAAAATTACTGTTTCAAGTTTGGCTGAGTCCTTGTGACCTTCAGAAATACAAAGGAAATATAGAACCTTAGGAAGCAAATAACTGTATATTGTCAACGCCAATTTGTATCCATTATTAGAATTAGGAAATAAGGGAACAAATTCCATGAATAGCTACACTGATATCTCTACGTACTTAGATATTTCCTTACTTGTATTATAGAGAAGAGTTGATTCAACACAGGGTGTACCCTGCATGCTACTATATATATATGTATATATATATTTTATTTTTTTTTAAAGCATCCAGTTTAAGGATGGTTGAGCTAGGAGTAAGACAAAATGCATTTAATTGGGAGTATATACTCCTGGTATAAATATTATCAGCTATAGATTGGGAATGGTGGAGCTCTATAGTAAAAATGTGAGTTGTGTACCTAGTATTTATAAAGCATGGTTTTAGGTTTTAACCCAATAATAATGATGGTAGTAGAGAAAAATAATAAATAACAAGAAGATATATAGGAAAATGATCATGGAATTAATTGTTAAGCAGGAATAGGTTTGATAGATCATCTTTCCTGATAGAAAAAAATTAATTCAATAAAATATAACTAAAAGTATGTAAAGTATACAGAATATCTATTTTTCTGTAGATGTCATTACAGAAATAGGTCCTCAGAAGAAATCTGAAATGAGAACGACATAAATAGCTGTCCAAATCTGATCCTAAGGAGTGTTTATAACCTGATTCAATATGGCAGTGAGGCAGGCTGAGTTTCATGTACAGAGAATGTCATGGAGAAGTAACTGGCCTATCTGTTGAATAAAATCAAACATTCAGGCTTTATAACACTAGATTTCTTGTCCTCAGTACTCTTTATACAGGTGAGAAGTTTATGTGTCTAGTGTGAAATCGTCTGGCCATTGTACTGTTTTCCAAAAAGGAAGAGAACAAAACAAAAGTGGTTTCTGTTCTGACAGCTGCTTACGAAATGTTTTTCATAGCGAGAGGAAAATGCCTCCAACCACTAAAGACTCCTAGATGTTGATCAGAGGTTGTTAACATGTGAGAGTGAATAAGCACAGCAAAATGAATCAGTGACAGGGAGCAGGGAGAAATCAGAAAAACACAATAAGCTCTGTAGTTTCTGTCAAGTCGCTGTCAGCAAGGGCTACAAGGTAGTTTTTGACTCAACAAGTGCAATTGGCTTAGGGAGAAATCACTGAAGACCACAGACTGCTTTGTGTAAGACGAGACTTAAATAAAGGGCCTGTCAGGCATCCATCTGGATAGTGCCGTTTGTTTGACATCAGCTATGGGGAAAACTGGGAATATGTTAGAAAGAATTTATCAAGCACTTCTTGGAAACACATCTAACTTTAAATGGCACAAAGTGATTTTGGTGAGACAAGAAACCACATTGTCACCATATTGTAGTTCTTTGCTGTAGTGAAGTGTTTCATAGAGCAGAAGGGGATATTTTACAGCTGTGTTCATGGTCTCAGAATGCAAAAGAAGCAAAAGACAGAATAAAGAAAATGAGAAATGCAGTGCAAGGAGCTACGCAGGGGAAACCTGCTCGATCTAATAAAGTTGTTAGGGGAAAAAATAGGAGAGATTTCAATGCATTATTTTCAAGCTGGAATGAAATTTGAGTGGAAAGCACAATAAGAAACACTAAGTTTCTGTCGGCAATTATTTAGATGATAGTACTTAAACAGTGGGGTTTTGAAGGTTACAAGTGGTAATGAACTGAAAGATTCCAGCAAAACTGGCTGGAGACTGACTAAAGTGCCTGTGACAGGAGTGCGAGAGAGGTGCCAGCTGCCTCTCCTTGGTGACTCAGGCCAATATTTGTAGCTGCCTTCAAGCATGTAACAGACCTCACCCCTGCAGCAGCTGTTGAGTTCAAACATTCAGCAGTCGTAGGCATAGAGGTCTGAAAATCCAAGCCTCCAGGTTTTACAGAACAGGCTCATCATCAGGCTCACCTCTTGCCAGGCTTTCCTGCCAAAGGAAGAGTTTAATCACCCCAACGAGAACTGACTTCCACTCCTGCTGGCAGCCTCGGTGGGAGAGCGCCTGACCTGGGCTCATGTCCCCAAGCTTTAGAGCTCAGCGAAGCAGACACCTCCTCCTCCACCTGCACTCCCTGATGGATGGATAACCGGGTGCTTCTGCTGTGCAATTCATCTCGTCTGTTCAAGCTGCTTGCCCTAAAAGTTCTGATTTCTCCCCAGTGAACCCAAGGGAAGCCTAGATTGCCCAGCTTGTGCTCAGACACCGCCCCTGTGCACTCTCAAGTTAGGTGTGATAACTCACACCTCTGAGGCTGTCAGCCCCAAACCGAGCAGAGATTACCTTAGCAAATTGTCAGAATAAAGATGCAGTTATGAGCCATGATGATACCAGTTAGAAAGGATATTTATTGTTAGAGAAGTGCTAGTGCTGGAGCGTATTTGGTTTCCCTAAAGATTAAGTTACTTGGCAACGCTGGTGGATATTACCAACAAGGGCTTGTTTCTCTTGGCAACAGACAGCAATAAACTGATGTAATTATTTAGAGTAATTGTTCCTGATTTTCCATATGGCAACAGGTCCTCTCAAATGCTGACTCAAATGTGGCTACAGAACATGCACCAGGGTGAGCTGGTGCTCAGCTCTGAAGGCAGTGTCCACCAAACTTTGTGCTTAAAAGCCAAAACAGAACAGGAAGGTGTTAACAACATTTCCTTTTTATTATAAAATTAATTAATTCATCATCTGCCCAATTCACATTCTGCCCAGAATAAAGTGCAATACATTATGGACTGGTTGACCTTTTCAGCTTCAGATGTTGCTTCTTGTAATGAAGATATCAGACAGCATCTTCCTGACCATTTTATTTTAGTTTCAGAGATATAGACAGGTGTGGACATGCCTTTTTTTGTTGTTATTTATTTTTTAAAGAAAGTAATAATACCCCCAATATCCCCAACATAGAATATAGGGTAAATTGAAGAAAAAAAAAACATAAAAGAGTTAAGTTTATGATACATACATTAAAAAAAAATAAGGAAAAAACATTAATTAACCAGTATACGATCAGATGCTAATTAATGCCTAATAGACTCCTGTGACAGTTTGGACAGTAAATAGTTCGTTGTTGTAGGATGTGTGTGTGTGTGAGTGGTCACTTTTTCAGCATCTGAAACTTCAACTCTGCAAGAATAGTTTGCTGGTAAGAGATGAGCAAGGAATTATGACGAGCTCCTATTTCTTTTTTGAATTGACTTAAGAACATGCTTTTTACACTGTTTTCTGAAGCACATTGAACACAAATGTATAGAATATGAGCTGTTACACTTAGTTGTGATAGATTGATTATATTTGAACATTTTATTAGCTGATTAGCTATTGACTCTCAGCAAAATAATTTCATCTACTAATTCAGATTCAGCTTTCTGAGATTTTTTTGCATCCAGGGAACACATTTTCCACCGAAAAGCTAATTTGAATGTTTTACTTTATAGAATGCTGAATCAAATATCTTGAAAAATTTAAATGCATATACATATTTGTTTGCACTATCCATTCTTCTTGACTGGGCTTCTTGACTTCCATTTAAGGAAATAATTAATCTTATGTTTGAGTTTAAACATATGAGTAGTCTTTCTGAGCTTAATGCAATTAAAGCAGATTAGTTTAATGGAATTGCTCACGTGCTTGAAGAGACACATGATTACTTTTTTGAGTTATGGACCATTTGAACTCTTTTTTTTTTTTTTTTAACTTATTCCCGCTGCATTTAAAATCTTAATTCCTCTCTTAGTGCACTCATTTACTCTGGCTAACAACTATTTAGTTAGCTTTTGTCTTACTGCTCTACCCCTTCAAAGCCTCATTGCTGTGTTTACTTGGGAAGTTACTTCTCTGTTACAGTGAGAAAAGATGTCTTATGTGACAGCGTTTTAAATAAGTGCACATTTTATTACCCAAGAGAAGAACTCTTCCTTGGTTAAGTCTATCACAAGTAGGTTGTTTGATTACCTGAGTTACCTGGCTACTGAATTACAAGGGTTAAAGTATAATACAATTTTCATAGACCTTAGATTTGCAGTAAGATTATTAGAAACTGTAACAGCAGAAGAATGCAAAGCACGTCTCTGTGGCAGTAATAGCCATTTTAGTCTAGAATCAAAGTTATCATGCTTAACCATATCACTGTGCTTCCGCAGCTAGTTCACTTTTGCACTGTATTGTCCAGAAGAGACAGAATTTCATTAACTTTTTCTTGAATAAATTGCTAACTCCAAGTCTTACTCAATACTTTCTCACTGCTTGCTCTGAAATGGCCCAATGAGTTGGAAAAATCTGTATCATTTTTATAAAGTGTACACTTCAGAAGGCAGTGAACCAGAAGTGATAGCTATCATAATCCCTACAGAGAAAGCAATTACAACATAATTAGAAATATTTCTTAGCTTTTTACCCGATTCTTTCTTTCATTTTACTCATTTCCCTCATCCCTCAAAAGCCTGATCCTCACTCAGTAAAGTAATGAAACAGTCTCTGAATTCTCTGTCGAGGGAAGGAATAACACTTCCTCTGTTTAGTTAAATTAATGACTGAAAAATGGAACAAATGACAGTAGCTGTGGTGCATGAGAGCAACACAGGGCGTCAAGAAAAGCTCAACAGGGCAAGCAAGTCATGTACGTTGTGTTAGCTCATACTGCATTTTTGAATGTAGCTTAAACCACTCTGGATGAAACTGAAATCTGGGTACATGGGTTTAATGCAAGTCTGTTACTTCCTCTGGTAATTTGGAGGGGGGGGGGGGGGGTGGAGTTGTACTGAAAGATTTTCCCTTTGACAGATACAAATACATGAGGGCTGTCTTCCAACAGCTCATGACGCTGCAGACATCTGTATGGTTTAAATGTGTAATTGACCGTTCCAAAGCACTTTGCAAAGCCATCTATTATACTCCAGCAGCACACCAAATGCACAGTGGCAAATTGCTCATCCATTTAATCAATGATCCATTCCATGCCATGTCTCCAAATCAGTATTTTACTTTGTTTATAAACATAGTGCCTGCCTTTCAGCCCAGTCACCTTTTGTCTCGGATAGCACTCTTCCAAGTTAGAGCTGCTAACTTCGGTGCTTTTAACATAAGCCTTTATTCTGCAAGGTACTGTGTATTGCATTTTGTTCTTGTGATTCAGTGCCTGTTTCATGTCATTTGCAGTGCAAAGACTTCTTTTTCTGAGAATTATTTCCAGCTGTTCATTTTCACAGGATGCACTTGTCAATCACGACACTTACTTGAAGCTCTCCTGAGAGGTCTCCTACCATAACCTCCCTACGTGACTAAATTCCACCCCTTTGCGATACCATTAGAGAATTTCTTTTTCTCTCCCCACCTGCCTTCAAGGGTTAGGAACAAGTTACAATCTGCAGTCAAGCTCTTCTGAAAGTCCACAGGGATTCAAGATCCGTAGCACTAGAAAATCTGTTCTGTGCCTTGCTGGCAGATGCTGCAGCCGCAGCCCTCAGAGACATGGAGCCCCTGCTTCTGTGTGCTCTGTTGAAAGAGAAACGAGCTTTTCCCATTTGCTGAAGGAGAGCCATCAGTTAGAAAGAGCAGCCTGGCAAGTCAAATCTGCCTTCAGCAATTCTTTTTCTTGACAGTTTCTAACTGTGTGTAAGAAATCCTGTTCATTGAATAGGGCTTCAAATACCATGAGCGATGTACCTCATGGAAGCTCTTGGAAGAAGGAGGGGGACTGGCAATAAAGGAAATAATTAAAAGGAAAGTATTAAGCAATGACAATTAGAGAGCTGAAGTACTACTGCCAATGATAATGTCCTCAATAAAATTAAATTTTTGGCTCATTGAATATGACAAATACAAATGCCATTTGGGTATCTCCTTATTAGATTCTGAGTTTCAGACTGAAAATACATGGGTTTGAATGCTGGCAATGAGAGTATTAACCAGGAAGTGCTAACCTTTTTGTAACCATAATGACAGTAATGGTAGTGCTTGTTTTACCGCAGATGCTAAGAATCGGGGCACTGGAGAGAAGCTCCTGGCTGTGTGATAGCTCAGGTGCATTTCAGGCACATTTCAGGAGGGGTAGTGAAAGCTTAGAAGTACATAAAACATCGCTGCAGAGGGGAGGCTGTTCTCCAAGAGCACAGTAAAAGGGACAAATAGAGAGAATCTTAAGCTGAGGAAAAAATTAAGCATCTTTTAGCTTCCAATAATGGGAGCAGAGTAGCAAAGCTACTCTGAGTTGATCACCTGGAGCTGCTGTTTGTGTCTTTGAATGGCTTTCAGAAGTGGTTGCGCAAATGTCTGTCATGGCTAATCCTAGTGCCAGGAGTGACAAATGATCCTGTCTTGTGGCCGAGCTGGAAAAGATGATATTGTGAGTCCTTTCACAGCTTATTTTTTCTTGGTTGTCTTCTTCTGAGCCAAGATTATCCTTTGTGGGAATTGGTTTCCTTCTGTCTTTTCTCCTTAAAAAGGATTTACTGCACAAGGGTGAGCGAGGCCTGCTGATTGTGGGCTCCAAAGCAGCAAGCAATTCTGATCCTTGTGTGCTCCTTTCTTTCTGTATTAGGAAGGGTAGTAAAGATACAATGTTAACACTTACAAAAATGGTTAAATTCACACCTTCTCTATCCCTAATGTCTGTACCACCAATCTCCTGGCAGGGGAGTATTAGCACTAGGTTTCTCTGTATAAGGTTGGGATTTCTGAAGTGCCCAACACTAACACAAGTTCAGGAAGTATCAAACAACTAATTCTATTTGCCCTCTCTGAAACTGCTTTAAAGGTTTTTGGGATGAAGGTGGTGGGGATGCCTATGCACATTGATTGAAAAGGGGGTTGGTTTGGGCATTTCTAGTGTAAATTCCTTGTGGATAACACACGTGGCACAACAACATCAGCACAAGATAAATAGCAGCTATGGCTCTACCCTGCCTCATGTGGCTTGAGACACTGTAAGAAATCTCTACTATAATCCATTGGGTGACTTTCATTTTTGGGACAGCTAGCACATATTTCTTTCTGATTTTTTTCTCCAGTTTTAATACCTTCAACTCACTGGATCTAAAAGTAGTTGAGTGAAAGACAAATGAGTCTTGGAGGCTGTGTAAATTGTTTTATATAACAGGGTCCATAATGTACTCCTCTAGGTACAAAGGATACTAGGAAAACTTGATATTTAAGAGGTACTGGATTTTCTGAGTATAAAGATATAAGACTTTTCATTGCGGATGCTTAGGCATGTTTGTTTTCATAGCTGAATGTCAGGATAGAATGAGGTTTATTAAAACTTAGTTATTAAATCCCTGTGATTAAACTTAGCTCTGAGCACAACAGAATCAGTAATGGAAGGGAAGGGTATGAAGGAAAGTGTCATACCAGGACATTGGTCAGCTATTCCTCATCTTCAGTATCTAGAAAACTGTGTTGTGCTTATTGATCCATGACTGAATAAATCCCCTGATCCCACCCTATCAGTCCCTCGTAGATGTTAAGAGCAGTTGTTGCAGGTGAAAGCTGTTCTCTGCAGGAGCTTGAGGCTACACTACACCAAGATGGAGCCTCCTTAAGTCAACTTGGGATTTATACGGCATTTAATGAGAACATAACTTTGGGCTGGCCCCATGCCTAAGGTTGCGTTGTTCCTGATGAGTCTTTGCAGTGTACATGGTGCCAGCATACACGGGAGTTGGGTCAAAGATGCTGCTAGTGATATGATATTGCGGCATATGGGAACAATGCAGCTGGTTTGGTTTTGTTCTGTTTCCCCCAAAATGTCTGAAGAATAACACATTACTTTACCTTAACATTTGACTTACTCATAGCTTTACCTTAAATTCTGTACATGTTCAGCTGGTAGCATCGAGTGTGTGCTTTATTTTTCATTAACTGAAGATGCTCGTGCTGCCTTACTGGCAAATCTTCCGATGCTTTTACAGATTTTTTTCATCCGATGGAAAGGATCAGTGGCTAGCCAATCGTCTCATTTGTAAATCACTTGCTGCTTTCAAAGGACCTAATGCACCAGTGCAAATTCCCTCCCAGGTTTAGAAACTCAATTTTCTTGATGGAAACTGCCATTATTGTAGTTAAAAGAATCTTTCTGGCATATCAGTCATTAGTAAACTATTGTAACTGCTTTGCATGAATGAATTTTCTGGAAACACTGATATCTATAAACGTGCTCCAGGAGCCTACTTGAACAGCTGTTCATTTTTAAATGCTTTTTTTTTTTTTTTTTTCCCCTCCAGAGCATTGCTATTTACAAGCAGAATAGTTTGCAGGGCACTTCCTTGTATGCTAAGGACACAAGCCTCCTGGTGACTTGCTGTGTGACCTTAGTTACGAATTGCTTATTTATTTAATTTTTTCTCTCTCTTTTATTTGTTCTCTTCCTCTTTCTGTCTTTTTTCCCATGCTCTGTCAGCTTTGTAAGTCACGTCTCTGAAGAGACATGATGAGTCTAAGGACTTCAGTGGGGTTTAATTCCTCTTTGTACTGCTATGGATTTGGACCCTGATGCCTGTTAGATTTGCAATAACAGAAAATGTTACCTTTTGAAAATCATCAGTGAAAAAGAGCTTTGGAGTGCACTTTTTTGTTTGTTTGTTTGTTTTGTTTTAAAAATGCCCTAATTGCTTTTAGATTTCAGTCCTTTCACATCTGATTTTAAGCCATGAAAATAACAGTAGCAGGAGGATGGTGTTGCATGAGTCATTGCATTATGGCTGGTACCAGAGTAACAATTAAATGATGGTTGTTCATCATGAAATGGTACAGTTCACCATGAATAGCAATAACTGCAAGAGTTTTCTTGAACTTCTGCATTTACGTCCTTGGTCCAATTTATAATCCTAGAATTCTGTGTCAGCTTTATGCAGAATAATAAGACAAATATTATAGTTATACGATCGCATAAAGTAAATGCTTATTTAAACATGCACCTTGTGCAGAGCTCTAGGCAACCATGTAAATCACTACCCAGTCTGACACAGGTCTTAGCTAAGTGTGATTTACATATTTTCCCGACAATGCTCTCACAAAGTAAATAAAATAAATGAAAAATATGGGTAAATCCAATAAAGAAAAGGTCTTATTTTAGAATCAGAAGTCTTTTCAAATTTTAAGATACTGTCCTTAGGTAAGTAATAAAATTCCATTAACCACAGATACGTTACAGGTGTTTTGGAAATAGATATTGGAATTATACCCAATTCTTTTCTCTTGAAAGAGATGTGAGGCAGAAATGTACATTTAAGTGGAAGAAACTGAATTAAAAAAATACACACCTTTCAATTGGAACAATATTAGAAATAATCAAAAAAGTAGTTAAGTCAGATGATAATTGAAAGCATGAGTACATCAGGAATAGTGATTTCCCAGATTGTCAAAGGTAATTGCCCCATGAAGAACGATGTTCTTTAATTTTATAGTGCTTATTATCCCGTGAGTCTAACGTACCTTCTCCAGCAGAACTCCCAAGTTAGTTGCATAATTTTAATAAAGATATTAAAAAACTAAGGAACATCAGAATATGGTAATAGAACAATGAGGCCTTGGCTGTTCTCATATGACTAGAGATAGCAATCATCAGATTGCTTGTTCAAAAAAATAAGCAGCAATAGGCAGACATAAATACATATGGAGCACCATAAAAGAGCTTGTCATTAGCTGTTGTCTGAGCCCCCTGCACAGACCAAGCGAATTGGCAAATCATCAACAGACTAAAAAAGCTCAGAAATTAGAAAAAAAAAAAAAGGAAAAAAAAAAAAAGCACAGTCTAGTTTTCAATTTCATAATGTATATGTGATCGCAACTGTACTCAATACTGCAGCTTCTTACTAAAGCTTGAGACAGTTCCCAAAAGCCAAGAGAGCCTCAGACACAAGCACTGGCATTGGGGCAGGTCCCCATGGCCGTCTGCTTCCATGGGGACCATGGGCCAGCCGGCCATCAGCCTGTAAACCTTCTGCAAAATACCTCGAATGGGTGGCACAAGACAGCCTGAATGCTAGTATGGAAGTACGCACAGTTTTCTAGTTTTTCCATTTGCAGGTAGGTCTTTGGAGGAGGTGTGAATCCAGCCCATTAGTAAAACATTTTGATTTCAACAAACTAGAAAATATTTTGTAGGAATTTTTCTGACCTCTTCCTGGGCTTTTTTGTAAGTAATACAGCATCAGCTATGACATTAACTTTGATAAACACGATAAAAGCCATATGTTACCTAGTTTCTTTAAAACCAATTTAATAAGAAGTTGAGTTCCTCACATTACAGCGTTGCACAGCTGAATGCTTTTCTGCATTTTGTGTTATCCTCTGAAGCAACAGTCACTAGCAAGCAGTTTTCAGAAACTAGGCAGCAAGGCAGCACAATCGTGGTTGTATGCCGGCAATTCTTTTTTTCCCCCTTATGTACATTTGAGACAGGCGATCAAGCAAGTATATGGCTATTTATTTGCCAGTACTGCAGTTAAAGCTCGTATGAACCATTACACAGAAAATTACTTTTCTTTCTCAGTTTATATGCCTGACCTTGACAGCTTTGCTGCTCGCCGGTACCGTTACCATGGAAATGGAAGAATGATCTTTCTGTTGATATCATTGCATAATTAAGGGTCACTGATGCCATTTAGGTCAAGAGATCGTTTTCAGAGTTCAGATCCTCAGGGGGATGAATGTTATTATTCTACAGAAATCCTGTGTATGGGCTGATGTGATTGTTACTCTGTCATCCTAAATGAAGCCCCACTGACTTCAAGCTAAGAGCCAGAAATATTCACCAAATCTACAGATTTCCAATAAACTCGTGTTCTTGAGGCAGCTTTCTTTGGGCATTCACAGGTACACAAAACTACCAAGCTGTGAGGTTTGTTGCCACTTGTCAGCTAAAAAGCGGTAACTGGCTGTGTAATTGCTTCTGACCACTTTGAGTAGTGTGTAAAACACAATTGCTTATATTGGTAAAAAGCCTCCAGTGATAGAAAGTTGAGTCTCTTCAGGGTGTAGCTGGTTCAGAAGTTTTTCCCTATTAGCTTCTCTTAAGAAGCTTGACATGTCTACACGGGCAGCTAAAGAAAGGACAAATTGGAGTCTGTCCTTCTCCAGTGGGTGCTGGCAACAGTTTCTCTCCCTGCTGAAGCAAACTTCAAAACCTGAGACCCTTTTTAGGACACTTTTGGCAGGCAAAGCTTTCTAGCCTACCGATCATTTTTGTTGCTTGCTTCCAGAATCTTTCCAGAAAGACCACACTTTTCTTGAAGAATGATATCCAAACCAAAGTACGATGTTCCAGCTCAGGCATCACCAGTACCAAGCACAAAATAGGGGGCAATCTATATTTTTAACATATAGTGTTGCTGGTTTGACACTGCAGAGCAAAAAGAAAAACAACTGCAATGGGATTACATCACTGCCTGCAGTTTTACCAAAATAAAACAAAACAAAACGGTTTTATAAACTTTGCATTTCATTAACAATATCATTAATTAAATCAAGCTAGCTCCATGCTAACACCTAATCTTATGCTTTAGACAACTCTTGAACTGTTTAGGAAAAAAAGGCCCTATCTGCGTTATCCCCAGGGTTTGGCAAGCCAAAATAGATGTTATGCTGCCATACTATTCCCATTTCTTTTCCCTTTATTTTTACACAGAGATTTTTTGAAAGGTCTGTCTGCCTATATTTTCTGGCTCTCTGAGCAGATCTACATTTTTGATACACCCTTTCTTTTTCCCTGCGTGTCCCTTCTGAACAAACCATGCCCTTTCACATCAGTATTCCAGTCATGTGAATCGTTCCATCAAATCTCTGTTATATAAGGAAAGTTGAACACTATGAGGTTCTTTTCATAACTTCTGTAATTTGACAATCCCTCTTTATTAGCACTGGGTCTGTCATCTCGGTTTACTGCCGGGAAAACAAAGATTTGCGCTGCATGATATAAGGACTATAAAAAAGATTCAGATGGTTGTAAATCGCGCAATAAGACTAATTTCAGTATATTGTTTCAAGATGACTTGTGGAGATTTAGCCAATTAAAAATAGTTAGCATTGGGCTAATGTAGTTCCTCATGCTGGGAATACCCAGGGACAGGCTATACAAAAAGCTGTCATCAGATGGAAGAAGTCCTGCACTGGGAGCTTTGAAAATGGCTAAGACAATGGAGACTGCAGTGAAAGAAATTATTAGGTGCAAATGTTGGAGAAAAGAGTAGATGACATGTAGCCCAGTCCATCTGGCACCCACAGGCAGGATCTAGCCCTTTGGGACATTTCCATTGCCTTGTCTTTGGAAGAGACAGGTAATGAGTTTTCTGGGAATAAGCTGTCGTAACAAATTCCTTCTCCTGGGCTGAGTCCAATGCAGAGCTAGGCACTAGGTCCACATTAGAGAAAGGGGAGTATCTGAAGGAACATCTGTTTTCCCATATGCAGAACCTCCAGAGCAGCCAAGGTCGGATTATCCTATTAATATGATGCTCCTATAACGAACTTTATGGTCATATTTTGTCAATTAATTATTTGATATCTGTTGTTCATCTGTTCTACCACCAAATAATTCCATAGCCCTTTTCAGCCCAGGACTAGCTCATTGCTAACTGTATGTGCTATAAACAAATCCTCCTGCACAGTTTTTGTTTTCTGGTTGTGAGACAAAATGCTGCTCTTTTCCTGAGTGCTTGCTCTGTAAGGTGCAAGCTGAAAACATAAGAGCGCTATTTTACTTCTGGAAACAAACCCTCCCTTAATGATGACATACAATATAAAAAAGGCCTGGCCCATTAAAACATTACAATTTGCTTTCTTTTTAAAACAACAAATTAGTCCGTCCAGACACCCCAATCAATCTGCTTTTGTGATTATTAAAGAACCCCTAAAGTGAAAGCATGTAATATTTTCTTTTTGTTCTCTCTTGCTTTCTTCAAAGTAATTCCAGAATCAGCTTTCAAGAAAGAACCAAACACTGCAAGAGCTATGGAAATGAATAGTTTGTGTTCAAGAAATTAATAAATCTAGACAATTGTAAGGGTCAGGACCTGCTCTTTTCCTTTTTCTTTTAAACTGCTGTCATTTTCCACATGGGTTTCTGAGAATTTGATTATTTTGTCTTCTGGCCATGGCCATCAATACCATCTGCTGGGAACTTTTTTCTCCTGTCACTGAGTATTGGAGTCTCACAAAAAGCTTTTTCAGCAGACTTTTTTTTTTTGCCCCAAAAAATTAACATATGACTGGAATAAACAGCCCCTTACTCTATTTAGTTAAAAAAGAAGAAAGGACCATTGATGGCCAATTTATTGTAAATGCTTGTATGCGAAAGGATTGTATAATTGCTAGCATGTGATGGTACTTAGCAGATCTTAAACAATCATCTAACTGCAAATATTTATTCTGCTCGTTATTTTAGAGGTTATTATGGGGAAAAGAGAAAATATATCCTCACTTACACTGGGGCTCTTCCTGAGGTTCGAGTGATGCTTCAATAGAAACAGAACATGAAGGGCACCACAGACAGACACAAGTGCAGAGTTTTGATGATTAAAGCAACAAGACTCACTAGCCACAACTCCCAGTCACCTTTTAATAAACGAGTGTCTGCACCAAGAACAGAGGAGCTTTTGGGTGTCTCTTGGGAATGAATACATGTACTACTGGGTATCCCATGGCGCAAAGACTCACAGTGCAGGTAGTATCTTTATCTCCTGTCCCAGAATAAATTCTAAATACTCCTTGGCTGGATGTGGAACACTCTTCTGCTTTGAGAATAAGCACTTACTATTTTTTTTGATGACTCAATGGCAAAGTTCATTGGAAAATTAGCTTTAGCCTTGCTCCTGGGATCAAGAAGCAGAGAATGCTGTCTCAGCAGCAGCACAACGAGGGAGTTAGTGTCAAAAAATATTGAAGAACGTGATTTTTAACAGATTGGAAAAATCCCTCTGCAAGTACAGTTCTCCTGGGGAAATCCTCACCCATGAAGATCCAGCTTGCATTGACATTACGTTTTAATTTTCCATATTCCGTCCATGGCTTGAGTTAAAGACAAGGGGAAGGACGTGTTTTAGTTACGTGCTTGTGACTTTCTTTGGGAAGTATTATTTGGCTTTTCCAATTTTAAGATCATGATGTAATGGAGATGATGTGGGATTTGATCTGTGGGAGGCCTTAGGAAGGCATGGATTTCTAAATCCTTAGGGGCTGAAGTCAAAAGTCAATGCTGCCAGCCCCTGGGATTGCCTTCTCAGCATTGAAATTCCTGTGGTACCTCCATTTCTGGTCATGCCTCTCTTTTTGTCAGGCTTGATGAGGCTTTGAAGGGAGACTTGAATTTCAGTCCCTGCTTCACTGAATATTTAATATAAAATAGGAAATATTAATAAAGCAAGGATTATGTAGGACTCTTCTCTCTCGGGTGAGTGCCTCACAACTAATCTCTCTGACCCAGTGAATATTTAATTATTCAATACAAGCAGAACAGGTTCAATAGGAGAGAATGAGCATCAAGCAGGGGGTCAAAATGTTCTTCTGGAAAAAATGGGAAGGGCAGGAGAGCAATCTGAGCCCAGACCTCCTGTTTTCTGGACAAATGCTCTATTGACTGGCCTAGCCAGTGAACAGGGCCTCATCCCACCTGTCCCGCAAAAGGTCAGAGCTTAACCCTCTCTATCTGTTTGAAGGAGAGGCCTTGTACCTAGCTGCAAGGACAACTCCTCCAACCACTGACAGCCACAGTGAGAAAAAGACAATGGGTCTTGGGAAAGGTTGCAGGACAGCACATAGGAGAGGGCCAGTGCTCCCTCCACAACTGCCGCCGACTGAGCAAGGAGACCAAGATTGCCTCAAATCCTACATCGAGTCCAAGGTTATAGGCTGGGAATTCAGAAGGAGGAGCCTTTCTTATTTATCAGATGTACAGGATGCTAAGGCAGCTTTAGCTTTTGGGAAGACTTAGGAGAAATGCCCCTGCTTTAGCAGCACCTGTCTTCTTTTGAGGGTCTGTGGTGAGAGGCCTGGATGTTGGACGTGACACATAACAGAAAAGGAGGAACTCTCTCCCCCTTCTCGCTCACGTGATAAAGATCAATCTGGATTTAGTTGCTGTTACAGCCTAGATTTATTTATTTATTTATTTATTTATTTATTGCTAGCATCTTCCCTGGCTTATAAATAGCACCCACCAGAAATTAATGGTCTGCAGTGTCTGTAAATGTTCTTCTTCACAACATTGCTTTGAAAGGGCAAGTATCATCGCCTCCACTTTACCGATAGGAAATGGCAATTTAAAGGACTCATTTTCTGTCTGCACATCTGCACTTACCAGTGACTTTTTTTTTTTAATTTGTTATAGTAGTTCCTAGAAATCATCTGCAATTAGGCTAGAGTCTGTGTTTGTGCTAATTAGAAAACATTCCTTGTGCAATCAGCCTTGTTGTCTGTATAGCCAGAACAAAATGTAGGAGGAGAAAAAGGTGCATGTGTATTTGCAGGAGCACAGAACTAAAATCCGTGTCTGCCCTGTCGGAGAGCACAGATTGAGGTGTCTAGCAGAGCTCAGAGATTAATTTTGTTTAAAACAAACAAACAAAAACTACAAGAAAACAAACAAAAAAACTACAAAAACAGCAACAACAAAACCCACCTGCTCTTGACATCACTCGCACGCATTATGCAGAGCAAATTGGTTGGTAAGTGAGGAGGGGCCTGTGGGATTTCGACTCCCAGGCCTGTGCTTTGGCCTCCCTGCTGCACTTCCCACACCACCCCCAGTGCTGTTGTCACCCACTTTGTTGTTTTTTATTTAGGACTAACAGGAAGCTTGACCCTGTAGGCTCCAGATGGCATCAGTAGGCTTTGGGTCAGGCCCAAGGCTGGTCTGAATGTTTTCTTTGATGTTCACTGCCTAGTTCGCTCAAAAAATTGAGTTGTTATCAGTATTCTTCCATTTGTCTGTCTGAGGTTGGTGGCAAGTCATCACCTAACTTCCTTAGGATGGGTTTTGTTCCTTGGAGAGCCAGGTAACACCCAGGGAGTAATGGCACACAAGGCTCCTGCACGGCGTGCCCACACCCATGGAGCCTGAGTGCTGGGCAGAAGAGGTAGGCAAGGTGTGTGCTGGAAATGCTGCTGAACTGAGTTAGAAACATTTCTGTTCACAGCCAGAATTGCTGCACGTGGTCTCCCAGCAGCTCTCCAGCTGTCAGGTCAGAGCTTAGTGAGCGTTACAGGTAACAAATGGGAAACTGAGGCTAAATTTAGCTTTTCACAGTGTTTTTCTGAAATGTTAGTTATAGGCTTTTGGACTTATTTTTTTTATATAAAGTATAAAGGATATTGCTGACAGTGGTTAGTGAAGAGTTTAAGAAACAAGAGAGAATTTCAGTTAAAAGGCCTATTTGTCAGGGTAACAATTTTGATGAATTGTTGTGAAGGATTTTTGCTTTTATAGACAGTGTTTCCTCCAACTATTATATAATCTTGGCTGATGGGTCTGAATTTAATTCTTAGTTCAGCAGGCATCATCACTGAAAAGTGGATGTCAGAAGTCTTAAAAGGATTAGTTCTTCATATATGCCCAATAAAATTGATTTGTGAATTAGGGGTCCCCTTCACAGGAGTAATAAAGTTTTCTTTCTGCAAGCAGTGAAATTTCTTTCTTGTAGCTGTCAGTGTAGTCATTCTGCATTGGTGTAAGATATCGACAGTGTGCTCAGGGCAATAACAGAAAAGGGCAGAGATTAAATAAGGGGAAGGGAGTCATCTCAATTGAGCAGAGCTGTTTCAAACCAATTGCAAATACAATAAAACTATAAGGGCCACCTCTGCTCTTAGAAAAATGTTCATAGAAACTTTACTAACAGTGCAACGATTTTATGTGATGTTAGTGAAGAAAGTTTGTCTCAGAGGTGCTGAAACCTACACTTCTTACACACCATGGCTGCAATATAGCTACAACAATTATCCAACTCAGAAAACTTCCTTCTGTCCAATAATTGATTAATGCAGAGCTCAGGATTTCAGCTGGTATAAACCACCGGGTGACAGTCCATCACTTATTGAGAAAGACAGAAAATACCAAAATCCTGTACTGAAAGAAATGCTAAAACTAAAGCAATCAAGCAAAAGCCAAATGAAGAAATTTGGAGTGGAAGGTCTCTGGCGAGCAAGGTTTACTTCTCAGGAATTAGAATTAAACTGTAAGAACAAGAAAAAGGAAGAAAAATGTATTTTCTTTTTTTCCATTGGGCAATTTAAAGGGTGAGTGCATGCTAAATGACAGTTTGACAAAGGTCCTGAAGAATGAGCTTTTTGCTGGCCGTGCCTACACAGTATTAGCAATTAATGGAGAAAGTCTACGCTGCTTTTGTAAGAAGCATACCAGAAAAAAAATTTCTGAGGATTTTCATAGGACTCCATCATGCTCTCCCACACAGCTGCATTCATGCACAAGTGCTCAGGTGAGAGGGACGATGTACGAGCTTACAGCAACACCTGCAGAGCAGCCTCTGCACATGTGATGGCAGGACAGGCACTGGGCAATACCAATTCATTGCTGCTTTCTTTTTGCAACAAACAGCTGTGTGAATCAGAATGCAACCAAGTCACACCAAAGTGGTTCTTGGTGTGCAGCACTTCAGAAGGCTCTGCAGTGCAGCTGCAGAGTTTGTTAGTACTGGGCAGAGTGAGAAATATCGCTAAGAGTAGCCTGACTTGATAGATAGGCTGTGTACAGCCAGGAATATCCCAGGGGCTATTCCATACGCACCGGATATAAAAATTTAATCAGATTCAAGATAGTTTTTGTATTTTACAGAAGTTTTCTGTATTATAAAGTAATAACAAGTACATACTTTAAAAATACACTGGCAAAAGGAAACAACAGAAAGGATAAAAAAAAAAAAAAAAAAAAAGCTTGTGATGCTTTTGCTTTGTTCTTAATTAATTAATCCCAGGACTGATCAGCCAGTGTACACAGATGCAGAGACACAAAAACCTTACAAAACTTAATGCTATTAGACTGCAGAAGAGCAATATTATCTGAGCTTTTAAAAGGACGTGTGAAAAATAGGCTGCTATTATGTTTCTGATTTCAAAGACCAAAGGAGGAGAAGGGGCATGCAGGACAAATTTCAAGGGTTCTTTTGTAAGGCAATGGCCCTTCTGCTTTCCAACGCATTTAGGGCACAAGGACAAAGAAAGGTTTTAGCAAGGTTTATGAAGCCTGGTTTGGATTAGACCCCAATATCCGCAAAGATCTGCCTCTGCCCCAAAGTGTGGGCTCTTCACGCCACCACTTTTGTAGACAGCATAAAGCTCAAATGATGGGAGTGACTTTTTTTTTTTTTTAACATTACACAGTTTAAGTCATGCAGTATTCCTTCTCCAAACACAACATGCATTTGATTGCACTCTATATCTTAGTGTACTAGAACTAATCTACTAAAATATTCATGTAGCAAAGAAAAATGGGAATAAAAAAAAAAGTATGTGCAGTGTGGTGGAATTAATGTGCCTAGCGGAACATTAACTTTTGTATTTCTTAGATTTTTTTTAGTGATTTTTAACCTTGTAGCCTTAATGGTGTTCTGACACAGCATTTTACATTTAGTATTTTTCTTTTTTGAAATTCAAAGACAAAATGAAATAAGGATGGGGAGGGGTGGGGTAAATGGAAGAAAATAAAAGATGACCAGGAACAATAGAGCTGACTCCTTTGCTTGGTGAGAAAAGGTAACAAACATCTTGAAATAATAATTTCATACATAGGATGAATTTCAAAGCAAGCAAATAATTAAGGTAATTTAAAAAAGACTATGAGATCTAAGTGACACACAGGCAGAACTGACCATTAGATAGTCTTAAAAGAATTTCACCCTCAAATGACTGTTTGTGTAAATGGGTGGTTATGAAACATGCATACATGTGCATGAAAAATCCCACACATCTGTATTTTGTTTTCATTTTTAGCTATGTATTTTTGCTGAACAAGTCGTGAACCCTGTGCTTAAAAGTGAGCAAGTGAGCAGTCTTTATCTTTACCTGTTTAAAAAAAAAAAAAAAAAAACAACCAACAAGACATTCGTGATGTTCAAAGTTACTGAAAATCCAAACTATAAGAGCAATTTTAAGAACATTGCAGCTGAGCACGTAACTCAATTCTCCCACACACTACTAGTTACTGATGAAGCTTTTTATGCTAAGACTCAAAAAGAAATAATGAAAACTTATTTCTGGCAACAAACCAGGTAGGGAAGATTATATTTCAAACTGCAAGTTTTATAAAAATTGACAGTGTGGGAATTAAAGAGGAAAAAAAAAAAAAGGTGGTTTGTAATGAAAAGTGTTTACAAGTGTAGCTGTGTTGGGCATACCAATCACCTGCTGTATCAGGTTAGAGGGGACTTCTAGACCATCATGGAATCTGAAACTACCTGATCCATCCTCTGGGTGTTCATGTACCGTCCCCTCTGTCTGCTCTGAAGATGCATTTTCCTGAAGGCACGAGGGCTCTATAGGTTATAGTTGTCTTTCTGCTCCGTGCTTGTTGCAAGAGGCGGTCTGCTGGCAGTTCCCCAGCGTAGCACATCTCTTATGTTACAGTCGAGGTGATGAACTTTAATCTCTACAGAGAAAAACAAAACATCCTTGATTCATGAAAATAAGCCTCTATCACTTGGCTGATTTAAAATTGTATCTTCTTAAATGCATATTGTAATTAAATAAGAGAGCTCAGGCTTTATTGTATTCTTTCATTTTCTGGCTGAACAAACTCTTTGCAGAATTAAATTAAATTGTGCAGAAATATTCATGGCCAAGGAAATTAAGATGCTTATCAATAGAGGCAAAAAAGATTCCTGATTCTTCCCTGTCTCAGATTTCCCTATAAACCTGAATCCCATGCAGTATTTCAACATACACTTTTAATCAAGGATATAATGAAGTGTGTGCTCAGGTCACTGAAATGAACAAGATGCCTTGGATCTAAGTATTTAATTAAAAGATTTCTTCATTGAATTGTGTTGTACAACACTCTCATTTGTCTTGTGTTTGTTGTAATTATAAGTGGTCTCTTGTCATGCAGCTCTATGCACTTCTCTCCTGAACCTCTACTTTAACCTGTACAAGGGGCTAAAAGGCAGAAGTACAACATTAATCTCCCTAAACCAACTTTTTCTCCTTCTTCCAGCTAAATAGGCTTTCAGCTAAATAAAAATCTGCTAATTTCTGAGAAATGCAGCTTTTGTGAGTGTGGACTGGCTTTTAGATTCTCCCAGCTTGTGTTCCCTTTACCTTCTTTAACTATAATTGTACCATACACTAAATTCACAAAATATCTTAAACAGGTATTTAAGTGTAAGAATGTGCTCAAATCCTGTGGACTACAACAGGAGTTAAGTCCGTGCTTGTAAGCGCTGTGGTAAATAGAGATCAGATCTATGGTTCAGGATGTTTCAAAGCAGGAGCAGTTTCCTTCCTTGTGCTTTCTGCCTTGTGCCACCAACACTGTGCTCATCTGCCGCAGAGGAAGAGTTTGTCCTTTGATAGCTGTCACTGCAAATGTGATGCCTTGCTGTGCAAAGGTTCAACAAGTCATCCTTGACAGGCAAAATAGCAGTGGGCTGCCTAGTTAGTAGGGTTTTGACAGCAAGCGTGTTTTGCCCTGTGGGATTCGTGAGGACTTTTGAGTGATTAAAGAGTGGACAGACATCACAACTGCTTTTGGGTTGCTCAGTGCCGTGAACTGGGTGCATGGCATTTACTGGGAGAAGCGAGTGATGCCTTAAAAACTCCCTATGAGTCACCTGGCCTTGCCTTACCTTATACCTGCCTTTACTGGCTCCAACTGATGTGAACACTTTCTGTGGAGGTGTTCATTGTCTTAATCAAGAAACAGATGGATCAGGCTAAAACCAGGAGTGTCATCTCAGGTTAGACTGGGTGGACCACCATATGCCTACTATAAAAGTCAAGCAGAGTGATTCTTCTCTGAATACATACTCCCACCTTTCTGCACAGAAATGATCAGGGACTTTGCGCTAGCAGCTGCAGCTGAATCATCGCATTGACCCATCGACGACAGAATTATCGGCTGTGATCGGATCTGTTTCAGACATACCTAACATTCTCTGCCAAGGACCTCCGTAGAGTAATCCTGTTGTCTTCTTACTATTTTCTGTGATTACACTAGGAACACTCTGTAGGGCTATTACTACAATACTCTTGCAGCCAATATTACAGGGTGTACGCAGACACGGAAGTACAATTCTTTAGTGCAATTCATTAGCATCAATCAGAGATGATGCTCCGAGGGCTTCATAAGGAGAACACAATTGTGTGAGACAAGCAATAATCCCAGTGAGTTACATTTCATCAGCTGAGCCTGCCTTTCTTGGAAGCAGATGAGTAGCATTCTGTTGCAGAGGGAGATATTTGCAATATTTATGTCAACGCAGAAAATGAACACAAGAACCGAATTATATAGAATTCAATCCTCAGAATTCAGCTGCTGCAGAAAGCTTCCTGTGATCATTTAATTCTCTGGTATACTACAATTTCTTTTAATCTTCCATTATAACAAACATCCCATACATAGCTCATTAAGGCTAAAACAAAAATCCCTCTTATTTTCTCAGTGCTGTTATCTTTTCAGCTGTCATATCACCTTTTACTGAAATTCTGCCAAATACTCCAAGGTAAGCAGAGAGAACATATATCAGGAGGCACCTCCAAGAAACACAAGTTATTTCAATATTTGGCATACGTTTCCCTGAATCAGCTCCGAACAAAGCAGGGAGGTAGCAGAAAAATATCTTGGTGTTAAAGGATTTACGTTTGGCAGAGGCAGATAGCATTTCTTCCCATTTGTGGTGATTAAAAATCCCAAGTCACTTTCTAGAAGAGAAATAATACCAAGCTGTCTTGACTAGTGAGTCAAGCTGAGCAAATGTATTTTGGATATACTACATAGTGGTTTGTTTTTTTCCATGTGATCCTGTCTCTGTTCTAAGTTTCTGCTCTCTGCATTTGACTCTTACAGTTATTATTCCTCACTGAAGAAAGGAGTATAGTTCACTGCAGACTGAAGATATGGCTATAGCAGCTATATGACCATCTCTCCATCTCTTCCCCAGCACCCTCAGTTACTGCCTCTCTCAAGTTGTATATATCCCATGTGACATAAAAATTCTGTTCTCCATTTTCATAGATGAGGAATGTGTAATTAAGAGACTCGCCCATTAAAAGAATTTTATGGGAAAGAGTCACAGACACACTGCCTTTCTGCCAGGAAATAATTGATAAATTCCCTAGTGTGTGGTCTGAAATTTGTTTAACTGTCTCATCACATTTTCCATCATCATTTTCTCTTTCAGACTCACAGCTAAAGCTGTTGCTGTTCTCTTACCAATCTTGGGAAGCTCGTGGATCTTCGGGATTCTGGCCGTCAATACCCACACGTTGGTATTTCAGTATATGTTTGCTGTTTTCAATTCACTACAAGTAAGTACCTGGTGGGAATGGTGGGAAAGGTTACGGCTACTGAACTGCTGTTGAGAGCCAATAACTGGATCATTAGTAATGCTTTCACATGCTTGTATTTATTGGATTTTTTTTTTCTGTGTTCTTTCTTGTGTCTTTTATGTCTATGTTGATCATACAGTGCTGGCAATTGTTTAGTCTCTGTATGAACAGAACTTTCACCCCACTCCGTAATGTTTCCAGTAGCAATAATTAAATAAATGAGACAGCGAGCCTGAGAAATAGATTCACTCTTCTAGCACTGGGTATCACAGGCAAGATTCTTAAGGGTAAAGGCAAGATTCTCCCGTTAAAGATACTGGAACAAATTTTCTGTGTCAGTTTGAGGCTTTGTTACTGAGAATAAATGAAAGCAAACAGAAGTTGCTGGGAACGGTGCAGCACAATGAGAAAAGGAAAGCTGCTCTACATGCTGCAGAAAGCAGCACGTGATTCTTAAGACACCAATCCAGAAAAATAGCTCTGTTCATGAAAGAATGCAAGCATCTGCCTAGCTTCAAGCAGAAGTTTCAGTAGAGGCATCAGTCTATAAGTATGTTGTAATTCCTTCCCAAAAAATGGTTACAAAAAGGGAAAAAAATTAACTGTTTTAAATGCTATGATGTCTCAGGAACAAATATGAGTGTAATACAGTTCTCCCAATAAACTTATTAGAAAAGGTTAATTTTTTATGCAAATTAAAAACTTCAAATTAAAAATTTCATCCAAATTAAAAAGTTTGGCTGAATACCCCCTAAAAAAAAAAAAAAAAAAAAAGAATCTGGCGGAAAGGGCTGGGAACTTTTTGCTTTCCATTGGGCAAAAAGTCTAAAGATACTAAAACTCTGTTGTGAAAATTTTGCTAATGATATTACCTCTTTCTAATATAAAAAGTAAGTATCTGGTGTTTCCCCAAAAGCATTTTCCTCTGCCTCTACATTTTCAAGCACAGACAAAATGTTCTATTGTAGCTCATGACAAGAATTACTACTTATTTGCAACCACTCCAAAGCACCCCAAAGTTTGAGAGGTGCTGTTTTACATGAAAAAGTCTTGGTAAGATGCAGAGTAGCCTAATGCAGCAGGTTTCTCCAGTTTAACATGGGGCACACTTGTCTACTCTTCAGTGTATTTATAGAGGTCCATCTACACGATACATGCTTTATACAATACAGTGAGAAATACGTTGTTATATGTTATTCTTCACAGTCTTCACCCTTCTCCCTTTTATCTGTTTTCAGGGATTTTTCATGTTTCTGTTTCACTGTCTTCTGAATTCAGAGGTAGGTTGCAAAATGGAGTCAGCAGATTTGCTGTTAACAAATTCACATAACAAGAGTGTAAGACAAAAAAAAAAGGTCCCCATTAGCATTGCCTGCTATGGAACCGATTTCTTTTTTCCCTCAATAAACACATGACTGTTGTTAGTGATTTTATGGCTTACAGAGTTTTGACCCAGGTTTGGCATTTGTTTTATTTAATGTAAGAAAGAAGCGTTTCCAAAAAAGCTGAGAGAAGGCAGCTCAAGGCGAGGGAGAGGTACAGTCCCAAGGGCTGGAGCGATGAGCAGGGCATGGGCTGTGCTGCTAAGGGAGGATGTTTAGGCAGTGGCAGCAGGACTCACTCTGGCAGTCCCTGCTAGGGGGCCTCTGGCTTTGTTACATCTGCATTTCCAGAGAGGAAAATAAACATTAATCTCAACAAAACATACTTTTGGAGACTGCTCATGCAATTCTTAATGGGAAACCAAACAGAGTAGAACATATTCCAGGTATTTTTCTTGGCTGGAAGCGGAGCTTTTCACAGCGGACCAAGAAGCATCTTTCGCATGAAGGCTGTCTCCGAGCAGCTGGGGTAAAGCCAAGGCATGGCTGATGTCGCAGAGACCATCTCTGCTGTGCTGGGAGCTCCCTGCATCCCGCCTCCCTTAGCAGAGAGCAGAAAATCCTCCACAATATGCATTACTGATAATGAAAGTTTCTTATAAAAACCATTTCCAGCATGCTAACAGGGGTACTGCTTTGTGAAGACTTTGATTCTTCCACAGCTATTCCTTCTGGATGCTACAGAGCTGCTCCGTCACCTCTTTCTTCTTCCTCAGCATCAAAAGCACTCTCCTGTGGAGTTGTTTTACTATTGTTATTTTTCATTAATATTTGCCAACACATTCAGTCTTAGAGCATTGACATGACCTTTGCTACAGTCACTTTAGAGAGTCAAGACTGACTGTGAAATTCTTGATCTTTATTGGAATCAACTAAACAGGCAGGTTCAAGGTATGGAGGAAAATATTTCCTTTCCCTATTTTCTCCAAGGCTCAGAAAGCCTTCTTCCTGTCAAGCATCAAATGTCATATCAAATACAAATATTTGAATTGCTACCATTTTAACTGAAATCAAATAAGAAATGAAATTCAGAAACTTTTCAGAATTTGAATCCTCAAAAAATAGTTCATGTATAGGTAATATGAACTGGCAGTTTTGGAGAGCAGGTCCTATTGGCTTTGTTGCATGCTATGCTTATCTAAAATGCTTCATCTAAACTGCAAGGGTGCTTTACTTCTTACCATGGAAATAAAACAGATACTGTAAAGCAAAATCTACAAAAGCCCCGTGATTGAAGCCCCTCAGCCTCCCCCAGTTTGTCTCGGTGCCTCGCTACTGCACCTCCTAACATCTCCTTTTCATCTTTTTTCACTGCAGTTTGAGCCGCTTACATCTTGATTTAGCTACTATACATATAAAGAGCAGCTAATTCCCTTATGCTTATATACCTTGCAGTTTTGTGGGTTTTTTTAATTTATTTTTTATTGCTTTTATTATTTTTTTTTCTTTCTAACAAGATGAGTAGCAATACAGTGATTTCTTGGACATGTACGTAGAAGTATGGGATAAACAAGATAGCATGAAAATATTGACAGAGAAATGAGACCTAAGGAGGTTATGAAATGTTTTGTATTTAATCTATGCATACTTGAAAAGTGAAGTTAAAATTTAAAATAAGACCTTAAATACGAAGAAAAATGAAGAGGCAGACTATAGATTTTGGTTCATGTTTTTAGTACATCGTGTTGTTTTTAGTGACATTAATCTGGAGGAAGGTTAATGGGGACATAATTGTAGGCTGCACCTGAGAAAATGCACACAACATTTTCGAAGAAATCTTCTATCTGGTATCTTTTTTTCCTCCAAAGGTTAGAGCTGCTTTTAAGCACAAAACCAAGGTCTGGTCCCTTACCAGTAGCTCAACTCGCAACATCAATGTGAAACCCTTCAATTCAGACATTGTGAGTATGTCCTTTCTTTTTTCCCCTGTACTGTACTTGAAAGTGCTCCACATTAAACTCTGTTGAAAGACCAGGACTCAGAAGGCACATGGGCACCTAACTTAATGCATGGTGTAGAGAGTGGAACTGGCAAGTATTACGTTGCAGCTACAGTGTGTGTTTTGAAAGCAAAGGGCAACATTCTACTTTCTGGTAAATTATGAAATGGAAGTAAACAAGCTTTACCAGCTCTGGAGTACGGTTCAGTGAGACTGTTCCCATCTCTTGTAACGGACTTCATATTATGCATTCAAGCTGCACTTTGGCAATGTATTTGTCTGATGACTATGACTTTTTGTTAGGGCACTTTTACATTTAAGTCTGAGAAATAAACTCTTAAATAAATCAATGTGTGCATATGCTTTTCCAGCTCTCCCTAAATTGTCCTGAGGCAAAATACATTTGTTTTTATAAAGAGCCAGACTTCTGAAGTGATAGGTGTTATTAAGTGATCGCTGCCAATCACCTTAGATCTTGGCAATAACTGTTAAAAATCCTTTATG
Source organism: Cygnus atratus (assembly GCF_013377495.2). NCBI lineage: Eukaryota > Metazoa > Chordata > Aves > Anseriformes > Anatidae > Cygnus > Cygnus atratus. The sequence goes on along the minus strand of NC_066378.1, from coordinate 9,582,595 downwards.
GCATATGCTCTCAAGACTCCATGACAACGTTGTAACCTAAATAGATGCTTTCAAGCTTTTATTTCATCAGACAAGAGTGGTTTAGCAAAATAAATAAATCTACTTTCAATATTATTTTTTCTAGATGACTGGGAACAGGCCAGGCACAACCCCCACAAAGCTGAACACCTGGGATAAAAGCACCAATTCAGCCAACCGCATTGATTTATCAGCAGTCTGACAGTAATACCAGCTCCTCAGTGAAAATCAAGCCATACATTCAGGACCTCTGACACAGTGTCCACCACTTTTTTCTCACCGTTAATACCAGTAGAAAACTGCTTTTTTAATCACTGCCTAATAAATTGGAAATTGCCATATTTTGTCAACTAAATAGCCCTCATCTGCTTGCCTTTGAAACTACCACATTCTACCACTTGCCTGTTAGCAGTATCTAAAAGTAACTAGCACAAATATACACTGGATGGTTTTGTCAGCAATGATGAAAACACTAGGTATGCAAGAAGGGCTTATTCTGTCTGAACCATTCCAGCTCCCAGAACTGAGGAAAGGCAACATACCTTGGGAAAGATGGATTTTTATGCTCTAAAATAAAATCTTTCCCATTGTGATGTTGTAATGGGGCAATTCTGGTCTTGCTGTGCACTCTCTGTTTACATTTATTACCTTACAGAATGCAATTATTGAATTGACGCTTATTCAAAATATGTAGTGTGGTGATTAATTTAAATGCTACAAAGAAACCAGGACTTGAGGAAGAAGCAAATTCAAGCTATTCAGCTGCCAGACATGGGCGTGGAATTAGCAAGGCTAATATACACACGTCCCTATACACATGAACAGCATACGTAACACGTACGACTCCTATACGTGGCCTATTAGTATTTTAGATATTGCTGTTTACATCATACCTATACAAGGCAGAAATGACAAAGGTTTTCCTGTAGCAGTCCACAGCATTTCTATCACTGATTTGTGTCTGCTGACATATCACAATACGAAGTGTTTGTATTGCTCTGGCTGAAGCTTTGGATGCAATCAACAACTGTCCATCAAGTGCATTTTGCAAATGCACTGCAGCCTTTGGAAATCCAAACTTGGCACTGTGACTTATCTTCCTCCTTTTACTGGTCAGATTGAGGCACTGAATTCCAATCACAAAGAAGTAACACAACGGTATACTGTGAAGACAGCCAAACTAGAAATAAGTCTATGTATTGTTACCTACAGGCATCTTTTAAATAGGTCTCTGCTGAGTCTTTTGTGGTTTTAAACTCCACTCAGCACTTAATAACTTCTGGTTTAGTACTGCTATGAAGTATCTTTAAGGGGAAAAAAATACTGTAATTTTTCTTCTGACCAGTATTTTGTAGGTTCACCAAAGTGATGTTTGGATCACTAGAGAGTGCAATCTGGGCTGTGCAAGAGATGAACCCTTCCAGCTGGGCGTAGAGCAGACTGTGAGCCCTGGAGGCGGTCAGAGCCCCTAAATATGTGAATTGGTCTAGGATTGGTTACTCAGCAGCCAGGGTCCCCGAGAGTAATTGCCAAAGATGAGCCCCTTTTCGCAGAGTGGCTTTGCAGCCTCGTCTCCTTATCCCCAGCTCTTCTTGTTTGCGGTAGGTGTCTCCCCAGCTCACTTGGTGTACTGGGTTGTAGGAATTACCAAGGAATTACACAGGCTGTCCTAATGGGCTACCAAAGCACTACAAAAGGAGGACTTCTGGCCCCAGTGATTCTAGCAAGATACCTGCTACTTATTTCGAAGAGAAAAGGCATTTGCACCCTGATGTGCAGGCTAGAAATTGTTTATTGGATAGTAAATTTTAGAAAGAATAAATAAATTGTTCTTTAGGGAAGAGGAAGCATGCATCAGTTAGGACTGAACTTAGCGAAAAGCGTCATCCAAAAGAAATGGAGTTGAAAGTTTAGAAAACATCAATGTGTTTCATTTTTTATTGATCCAAAGCAAATTTTCTCCATGTTTCCTTCCTGTACAAAGAAAATGACAACAACAATGAAACAAAACCAATCTATTTCAATTTGGACCAAGCTTTTCCATCTCCCGTTGACTTCTCTCCATCCTGGCCAAGAATTGGTATGGTCACCAAACCGAAACCCCACAATCCGTCTGTGGCTACAAATTAAATCAGTCTACAGAAATTATTTCAGTTTCCCAGGCATACACTGAATTTATGCAGCTAGAACAGAGCAGAATGTGACACATTGCATATATGCATATAGATATACATACATAAACTATACAGGCTTCTAATCTTGTGTTGCCTATTGGTAAATAAACACAAGTTATTGACAGCTAACTATAAAGAGAGGGTCAGTGAAAGCTAAATATCTAAACTTCTATGTCTTTTTTTTTGACTTTTGTGTATGGCTTTTTCCTAGCTTTTTATACATTGGACTGTCTTACAGCTCTGCAAATATATTGGATTTTCTTGGCCTGAGAATGTTTTTCTTTTTTCCCAAAAGATGCAGCAGAAGGAGCCCTCAGAATATATGGAGGAGATTGTAACAGTACTGTGACAGCAGAGTATGAAGTGTCTATTTTGTGTGCAGACAACATATTTAAGCATATTTTTTTGATACTGGAGCATTTGTTTTGTGTGTTTTTTCTTTTTGTTTGTTTTGCTTTTGTTTTTAACACTGTGACCATGGATATACATTTAGACCCTCCTTGATAATTTCTCTTCCAATCATTTTATTGTAGCATAAAAAGCTCTATGAATGAAACAGGACATATCAAGGCTTTTTTTTTTAATATTATTTTTTAAGAATAATCCTTTCTACACGATTTTCATTGAATCCAATTCCTCCTGTGCTGGATGTACATTGGTCACTCACATCACTGCCCAAAATCCATTTGAAAACAGCATGTGACATGCAAATGACAGTACCAAATGCCAGTAGTATGAAGGACTAAATCTGGTTTTCATCCAGGTATACCATATTTTAAAATCGTTTACCAAAAATAAGAGGAGCATGAAAACGTTTTTGTTTTTATACTTTAGAATGTGACATAGATGTATTATGTATTGAGGGAGCATCATTATGCTGTACCTACTGAGATCTGCTGAGAATAACGTGCATCCCATGCTTTAACTTTTGAACGTTGCTTGTGATGAAGCAGTGTATCTTGTTCACGTCACATGAGGTTAGGAGTTAGAACACGGTATTTATAATATTAGGTTGTGGATGGGGTTTCTGATGCTTTCGATAATCTTGTGAAAAAACAATGCAAAGAAAAAATGTTTTCTATTGCCATCCGAGTCTGTTCTTTTCGTTTGATTCAATGTATTTGTTGGTACTGAATGCAGCAAATGTACTGAATAAGAAATGTGCAAATGACTCTTTAAACAATCTCTTCCTGTCCTCAGTCTTTGAAGCCTGGAAATCTTGCAGTTTATTTATGGGCTTGTATATAGCAGCTTTTGCAATATTTGTTTTCAGGATAGCATCATTTTGTCAATGGTATGAAATCTTAATTGAATGAGATGTGAGTTTTAAAATACATAATGTAGCAGGAATGACTTGCCAGTAAGTAGGAAAATAATTTAGTTTTGTTGTTTGTTATTTCCCCCAAATAAATAAGAAATCTTAATTTCCTAAAAGAACTTTGTATTCATTCAAATTAATATTTTGACAGGCTTTATAAACACGAATATAAAAACGACGGTTCCCTATCAGTACTAGCGTTATGCTCAAACAAGCAGAGCTTAACTCGTATGCGAAATCATATTTGCATCATGTGGTCTGCTGTGGCCCAGGTACTGTGCAGCCAGTGTTTTTGTTTACACTGACAGAATATGCTGAGGACAAACATTTGCTCCCCTTTAAGGATGGAGCTTGTTTCCAGAAGCATCTGCAGCACGTTATTTCTCCTATCACAACTATTCCAATAAGCTGGGCAGGGTCGAGACCTGGGTGAGAAATGATGCTTATGGATGTGACAAACAGAGCTCCGAGTGTCAGCTTCTGCCTCCAAGGGAAAACTTCTCATTCTGCCAGGTCTCTGAATGTAACAGAGACGGGGAGACAGTGTACACATATATTTTGTTTATATGAATCTGTGTGTGTACACATGTGCGTATGTGTACATATATTTGCAGAATATAGGATTCTCTCCCAAATCTCCTCCCATCACCACACCAGCATCTTCCCCTCTGTTTTCTGTGGCTGGGGACAGAGAACTTGCAGTACAGGAAGCGAGGGGTGCACGTGCCAGTTAACTTTCCGTGCCGTTTTCATTCTCCTGCAGCCAAGCAGCTGTGGCGACTATCAGCTCTTGCCAGTTGCCCATGTTTTCGGTGTCTGGCAGCACAGGTACAGTCAGAAAGGACGTCGTTTCAGAAAAAGCAGGGGTTTTATCATTGCTCTGCTCTTACCCTGCTACAAGCCCTTCAGCAAGTAACTTTTCCTGACTGTGTGTTTATCCCATCAGTGAAGTGAAGATAATTATACCATCCTCTTCACTAAGTGCTTTGAAACTAACAGTTGACAAGCAGAGCATTTACTACTAAATACTAATGCTACACAGTAATTTTGGTTCTTTCACCTATTGCTGGCTCTAGTGCTGAGGACAAAAGCATTTATGGTGTGGCCCTAACCTTTCCACATGTCCTCCCTCCTCTACTGCTTTCCACGTTTACACTCCATTTTTTCCTGTTACAATGGATAGCATTCGTTAATCACTGGTGCATGGGGACAGAGATTTCTCCACTCTCCTTTTTTCTTACAGCTGTAGGGACATCCTTCCCATGTGGCTGCAGTCTAAATGATTCATGGCAGCAACCTGGCATGGGAAGTAGGGCAATCAGGCCCACCTGCCACATATGCTGCCTCAGAGCAAAAGGATTTACCTTTATGATTACTGCAGAGTTGCATCGAAGAGGTGGGAGTCCTCTGTCTCTCCAGGACAGTCAACACGCAGTCTTTGTAGCGGGGAGAGAGCTTCTGGAATTGAGTACAACCAGCCCAAGGTTCACGCCTCATCTGAGTGCCTCAGAGACTGCAGCTTTGGCTCTAGGACTAGTTTCACCCTTTAGCAGGGCGATGGGTAAGAAGGAAAGGCAAAACAAAAATTATGACTAATTTTCCTAATGCATGTTGTCGTCAAACCTTATTACCCTCACCATTCTCTTAAAATGATCATGTAAATCCAGAAAAGTTACATCTCAAAGAACAATCAGCTCCAAAAGCTCATCGTCATAGGGTTACAATCCTGTAGATGACATTTTCAAGGTTAAAGCTAGTTCTGCTATAATAAATAGGCTGCCAACTGCCTCCTCTATATTGCGTGGCTGTGTAGATGTGGTGGGGTGTCAATGGGAAGTTGAATAGGAGGGAAATTTTGTAGTGATGAATAACCTGAAAAATTACAGATTGGAATTTAGATGGGAAACATATCTCATTGTCTTTCAAATACCCATTACAAAGAAGCCTTGCTACCTCTGTAAACACCCGAATCAGGTAGCAAGGAGTGCACAAAGGAATGCTTTCTCATTACACTGTGAAACAGAATTTGTTTTTTTTTTTTCCTTCTTCTTTCTCTTTTTACATTTATCATTCATGACAGAATAATAAATTAGATAATTTTGGCACTGGTTTACATCATGTTTGCCTTTAAAAATATTTTCATTATATCCATGTTATGCTTGGATGACTCAGTGTAGTCTATGCCATGGATAGTTATTGCTATAATTGCCCTTGTTCACACAATTTTCTCTCTCAATAATCCCATATGTTCCTGGAATTCAAAGACCATATTTCATCTTGTCAGGGATGATTACAATACTAAATGTAACACTGACATCAGTGTGTTCACCAGGTGCTGACACATGACAGAAATATTGAGTCATGAGGATGGCTTTTAGGCACTGCTCAGCGCATCTTTACCAAACAGCTTCCTCGACCAGCTGCTAATTCCTAAGGACAACTCCCAGCAGAGCGCTTTCAGGCTGCCTAATTTACCTATAGCAAAAGCAACTGGAGTTTTCTCTCTCAACTTTGTTTCCTATGGCTGCTATACAAAAGCAGGCTGGATTGGGCATTGCACGTGTCCTTTAAGCAGTCTCCAAGACAGGCATTTATCTCTTGCAAATATGGAATAATGTATAAAACTGTTCAAGGCAAAAATAAACTTTGAGGTACAGGGCTCAAGTCTGTCATTACAAAAGGTTTACATTTTAGTCTGTGCACCTAATGTTCTGGAGAAAGCAAATTTTGACCCTCCCAAAGTTTCTCAAGTTAAGCAGCAAAGAGTGAATTCAACTTGGAAAATATTGGCCTTATGAAGTAGGATTTTGACAACTGAAAATTGTGTTATGTGGACTACAGCATGTTTCCTTCTGGCACTTTTGTTTCAGATTCTGCACAGGTCAACCAGATGTGAGCACATCTTCTCACTCAGCCACTCATGTACCACTAATTTGTCATATTTTACTGTCTCCAAAAGGAAAAAAAAAAAAAAAAAGGAGGGAAGACAATTGGGGGTGGGAGCGCATGAGCAGAAGTTTGCAGAGGGAGAAGGGCAAAGCTTAGTCCTCACGCTGACCCCTGGGTCTTTCACACTCTCTGCTGATGACTGCATGGGAGGCTTCAAGATCCAGGCAGCATGAGGCTGAGCATCTGTGAGTATTTGTGCAGACAGCTTTCTGCAGCAGCAGCAGCAAAGTGCATAATTATTAAAAAAAAAAAAAAAAGGAAAAGGAAAAAAGGAAAAAAGTCTGTGGACTACATTTCAAAACTGCTAAAATGAATATTGTATGTTACGATTAAACATTATGCATTGAAATCTCAGATGGGTAGTCAATAAAATAACACAAATTTGCACATCAACCCCATGATGGAAAGATATGTTAGAAGTTACCTGTCTTTCCTAAAAGGCTGGCCTTCTAAATTTTCTAAGTTCATTATACGAACCTTCAAAAAAAGGGAGAAACCAAGAGGACGCAATGCCACCTTATCAAAATAACTTTTTTTTTTAAGTAATTTAATTAGTTAATACAATTTATGCTAATTTATTTCATGGAATTAGATGATTCATGGGCTCTTTTGTATGTGATTGGTAAACACCTTGAATTTTACTAGTTTATGCTGCAATTTATTTGGCACCTACCTCCTGTGTCACTGAGGTTCATACCTAACCTTCCTAATCATGAAAATGGATTGCATTTAATTAGGCAGTATCCTTGTTCTGGCCCGCTGCTCTGAGATGAAGATTTCCCCAGTAAGCTTTACACGAAAGGAACTGCAGGACATTATATGGCTAGTTTTGGCTTTGTTATGGACTACTTTTAATATATCCCATAGGCCAACAACCATTTAATCTTAGTTACATTTTATTATTTCTGAGATTTTAGGTTCAGCACATTGAATCTCAGCTGGCATCAAGAAGCATTACAAAAATGGGTCAGTACACTTACCCTGGAGCACATGCCATGTTGTTGGCCCCTATGTGCAATATTTTATAACATCATGTCACAGTCTGACAGTGGTGCTGAGGCTGCTGCAGAACTGTGTGCTCCTGACTGCACACACTCGTACCTTCCCCTGCTGCAAACTGAGATGGGCAGCAAGTTTTACTGAAGAGATGAAAGGCCACAGGAGTCGCCAAAATGTTCAGCACCGTGCTATGCAGTCAAACAAAGAAGGGAACAGCTTTTTGTCTAAACTTTTGTGTCTGGGTTTGAGGAGTTGCTATCAGTGGGAAAAAAAAATGGAAAAAAAAACACAAAAAACAAAAAAAAAAACCCTGCAAACATAATTTTCCCGTTGGAAGTAGGAAGGCTGTTGTGTGGGGGTGTATCTGAAAAGCTTAGCATAGAAGAAAGCCTTATGCTCTGCGGCTGCCTCCAACACTGTTCAGCTGCAGTTGTTGACCCAGAAGGGCTTTTCCAGTCTCATGTTCTAAACGCCTGAAAGGCTGTTTGATATTGCCTGCCGACGACAGCGAGCCAACATACAGCGTGCAAAACGTCTCTCAGAGTTGGTTCTTAAAAGCCAAACCATAAAAAGTACCCTCCTTTATTTGGTGATGCTATAAATCATTTCTTCTACGTACAGACTGAAGGGATAGCAAAACTAGTGGCTGATTATTACCCAGCAGAAGACTGGATTAATGCTGAAAATTCTTTAAGCAGCTTTCCCGAGCCTCTACCATTACTTAGGCGGTGGGAACGGTGTTCAATCCCAGCCTGAAACAGAGCAGCTAATTAACGTGTCAAAGCTTCCATGCACAAGATGTACATTGTGTGGGGAAGAAAACAGTTTGAGAAAAATGTTAATAACACCAGCAACTAATAGACTAAATCATGCCAGCACAAAAGAACTGCATCTGAAACTCTTACGGCCAGGCGGGGCTATGGGGTGCTCGGGAAATACTGCCGGCCAGATCTCCGATCCCTGGCTGCTTGAATGTGGTGGTTATCCACACAAACACAAACGTCTGCTGAGCAGAATGAAGTTTTGAGTCAAGACACCCATTAACATCAGTGGGTCTCGTACCGTGGAAAGTATTTTGCTGCTTTGTCGTGTCCCAGCCAGCTGGGTGCAGCTCCTGCAACCCCTTCCACCGCCCTCCCAGGAGGGCCCCACAGCAGCAGCAGATCGAAGAGCCCCGGCGCGTGCCGGCTGCTGCGCAAAGCCCCGTGAGGCTCCCGCTGCTGCCAGTTTGGGATCTGCTCCAGCAGTGCCCGACATGGGTGCCTGCAGCCAGCTGCACGGCCCAGTCAGGCAAGGGGCAAGATCAGACGGTGGCCACCAGACCCAGTGCAGCAAAGGCTAAATTGGTACCCGTTGGCCATGCACCTCTCAGGCACAGCGCTTCATTGTAACATGCATGGTGTGCATCATATTTTCCGTATTCTTTTCTTCTTTGCTGCTTATGTCATTTTCAGGAGTGTCCCTCCCTCAATTAAAAATACGGATTGCCCCGCAGTGGGTAGGAACCTGCACTGCCTACATCTTGCAGGGGAGAGCGCCGCATTTCTCAGCAGAGCACATCTGCAGAGTCAGGATATATTACATGCCTTTCACCCCCTATCTGCCACAGCGTGCTTGCTGCCTCCTTCCATAACGCTGTCAAGGAACTTCCTCTCTCACAAAGCCATTAAGGAAAATGAATAATCACAGGAAAAGTCATGTCAAGGCATTTGTCACAGACAAAGAAGCCCCACCAGCGAAGCAATGCAGTCCTTTCTTCTCTTCCAGTAGGGGAGCGGAAATCACCCAGAGTGTCACAAATCTGGGTTTCTGCGTTCTGTTCTACAGTGCAGCTGGCCAAAACGTGTGAAAGCAGCGCTCTGCTTGTCTGAAGGGTCTCCAGCGTACAAAGCATTTCTGTCAAAATCAGTTATTATTTACACTTACTGAATTGCCTGCCTCAGACACTCAATACAAGATACATTTGTACTGCAAAATAAAATAACTCATGTTGTGCTCTACCATCTTAAGAGCAGAGCTTATATGGATCAGAGTAGCCACCTAGGAGGATTTCAGCGGATGGCAAAGGGTAATATTTGTGCCATGACTTCACGAAAGTCACTTCTGTGGGTAATTTGTCTTTGAATCCAAGGTGGCTGAACTAAAAGGAACTTCTGAAATCAAACTTATTTTCTAGTCTATCAAAGGACTAGACCTACAAAAAGGCACAGGCACTGCAAATCCAGGCACCGAAGAGGCTGAAGTCCAGCACTCGCTGCCTCCTGCCATTATAGCTCTGCGTGGGGGCTCAGGCGACAGCAACACATGGGTGTCCAACAGCGGTCCCCACGAAAGCTGTTATGCTGAGAGGGACCCACCTAAAATAACTAGAAGAAAACAAGAGAAGCAAGTCTTCTTTAGCCCTGCTTCCTACAAGCATAGAGGTCTTGCTTTCGGGCTGAAGGAAAGCTCCCACCTCAAAATGCCCCCCAGCCCTGACATGGCACCGGGTGCCAGCACTCTGCATTGCTCGCTCAGCCTGCCCCCGCTCTGCCAGCCTCTTCCTTCCACCGCCCAAATCCTCCTGCAGATCTAATGCACGTGCATAATCTCAGTGAAAAAATAGTTTGTCTTTCCCCTGTAACTTTTACATCAGCCATAACTCGTGTTGACAGGCAACAGAGTATCTTAGTGCACAGCTTTTAATAACATCTTCCCATTAAGAAAACGTTTGGTCCTATGAACACCTAAGGGTTCCTTCTGCAAGAAAAATACAGTCCCTCCTGCATGTGCAACAGTACCATAATTTAACATGGAAAGAAGCATCAGATAATTTTCTGCCTACATATCAAAGCTCTTCATTTAATAGAGCTATTTTTCAGATAACAGCCTCAGTAATGGCACTTTGAGAAATGTTCCTTGGGAAGCTCAAACCAGCTTAACTTCAGTTTCCTTCTGTGTGCTATAATTTGTGAAACATCGTACTTGCCAAGCTGAGCAAGTAAGAGCTTAGAAACTCAGTTTAAGGAGAAAAAAAAACAAACACAAAACAAACAAAAAACTGCTATGCTGAATAAGTAATGCAGAGGCCGGATGCAGTCTTATTCTCTGTTTAGGCCAAGGGCCATAGACACCAACTCCCTTTGTTCCACGGAGGCGATGTGCAATGCATACAGCGCATATACACGTCCTCCAGCTCTCCCTTGATCCCAGCATGGCCAAAATATGATTTCAGTCCAGGGAAGCCCCTGCAGAACTGGTGGGATGCAGAGGGAGCGCCAAGGTGTCAGCGTGCACATTAACCCCTGCCTTTGGGAGGACCACAACAAGCAATATTTCCTAATCTATTCAATCAGGTATTCCCATAACCACAGCAGGAATGGTCACCTGCTGTCAAGACCAAAAACACAGTTACTCCTTCAACTTATTCCTGCCAGAAAATAAGAAAATTCTCATACACAACAGCCACGATACTAAGGCATATTAATGCATCATCTGTAAAGTCAAGCTTGATCTGCTTATCTGACTCAGGTGCAAGCTCTCTCCCATCCATGCGGTAGCAGCTCCTACAGCCGTTTTATTTCTACCATTGTTACAGCCTTTGTCTAGTAGAGAGCTCCTCATTGTTGCCAGCTTTGGGTGAGTTGAAAAGTATAAAAAAATTGCGAACTGGGTCACGTTGTGCCCATAAGGTTGCAATCCACATTAAATCACCCTTGTTTAAGCAACCTTGAAGGGTGAGTACCACTGAAGACCTAATAGCCTGATAGATGTCTGAAAACCAGGAAAGCCTGTAGGGAGAAAAGCTGAATAGTGCGTCGTGTTTGATGTTCCTCATAGCTACATTAACTACTTCATTTATCTGTATGGTTTCCCTGCAGAGCACAAGGGCTGGACCAGGACTCTGGCCCCCTTGTTTTAACTGCACAAATGGACAGCATCCCAGTTTTGAGAAATTTGAAACATACATTTCTAATCTGCCCTGTAGGTGCAAACACTTCTTTCATTCCTTGTTGTACCTTAAGTTGCATTTTTAGTTTGTGACATTTTAAAACATTTTTAACACTCCCTAACTCCAGATATCATGTTATTTGACAACCAAGATTCTTTTTAAAGTGCATCACCGCCACTGGGCACCTGTAATGCTGTAAGAACTTCACTGACCTGTTTTTTTGGTCACTTGTGTAGCCATTCCCAAACTCTTCTGTTTCACTTATCTGGTGGTATCCATTCAAGCGAAGCCAGAGCAGATGTCATAAACTATAGGCATTTATTTCTTACGTGGTCTGTGGGTACTGCTGCTTTTAGCTGTATTAATTCTAGGACTGGTATAGAGAAGAGGATACGCTACCACCACTTCCACCTTCTGCTTTTCTTCTGGCAGATGGTTGGTTTTATACAAGGAAATTAATTACGAGTCAAACTGTATTTGTCTAGGACTTGTAAGGCAGCTGGTCTCTGTTCATGGTAATCACATACATTCACAGGTCTTCTTCCCTTCTCCATTCTTTCAGGCTGGTTACTTCCCTTCCCATAAATATCTCTTCTGTTTATTTAACTCCTCAGGCATTTCTTACTTGCTCTTGCCAGCACTTACCTCAGATACTGTAAATGTTCATTTCTGCATTGCCTGCATTCTGCTTTTTTCCTATAAGATTTGCATCTGCCACATTCATCTGGCACGGCTGTGCCCGGCTGGGGAGGCTGAGGTTATGTGATACAGAGAACATTGAGGCTATCTATAAAGCCTGGGTGGTAAGTGGCTTATTCGTAAACACACATTCACAGAGATCCATGCTTGGCCCAGAGCTTTCTGAAAACATCCTCTTCAAGGAGCTTTGGAAGAGCACTGAATTGGCATCAATTAAATCAGTGCTCGTGCCACCTGAGGGCCTGTCTCTAGCTGACTTCTCTAGCAGCTGTGACCAACTCCGCAGCCCCACCAGGGCTTTGATCCAGGTCGCATCCTCCCCTCTCTGCTTTTTGGCACCACGAGAAGGCAGAAGCTGTTCTACTCCTCCTGCTGCCTCCTGGGCTGGCCCCACGGTTCAGTTGGCAGCAGCTGCCTGAATGCTGCCTTTGTTGCTTTTGTGTTTTCAGTTGGGCATTTGTAGGATGGTGGGGTTCTGAAGGTGCCAGTTTCTATGGGGATGGGGCCTTGTTTGGGCCCTGTTTTACATCCTTGACTCGAGGCAGGCTCTGCACGGATGCTTCCTGCAGTTGCTCTCCAGCTTTAGTTCTCTCTCTAATATTCTGCGAGGGCTCAGCTAAGAAAGGATTTCTATGTAGCAGAAAACCATCAATTTTGACCTGAGATTGATGACACCTGGATTTACCTTGCCTTGGATATGCAAGCTGGAATTTGCCGCATTTTCATCGCAATCACAGGACTGAAAATCTGCCATTAAACCTTAAGTCTTTGATTCAGGAATTACTAGGAAATTGACAGCCTGTGAAGGATGTCCATGACTGAAGTTGAATCACATGGTTCTGGATTTAGTTTTATCCCCTACTCCAGTTTCTTAACAGAAACTCCTTTAAGACATTTATGGAAGGGAAAACAGGGAGAGTGGAAAGCAAAGAAGAAACTGTTGCTCTGGAGAGCAACATAGAAGTTCTCCAAAAAGTAGAGGCAGATATTAAATAGGTAGATACTTCCTAAGTTTGCTTTCCCTGCTTGGTATTTCTGGGCTCTCTTTTCTCTGACCCATCTCTGCACCTTTTGTGCACAGCAGCTTTCTGTGTGGCCTGCTCCAGAACCTGTTAAAATCAGTCTTGAAGATTTGAGCGTCTCCTTCTGGAGGCTGTCCTTAACCGGAGCCTTAGGTCAGGAATCCTTCCAAGGACCTGAATCCCTCGCTGTACAGGATTCCTCCCTGGTAGGATTCAAAGCCAGTAGATGACAGAAATTCCTGTCACTAACAGGAGTAAGATTTGGATCAGGCCCTGACTTGGGTCTTTCAGTATCACTGAAGAAGGCCCCGAAAGGGGCCCTGAAAGGATAAAGGGAAAGCCAACATGTTAAAACCACCAGGCATAGTAGTCAAAAATAAGAATAAAAAAGACTTTTGTTTCTGCTTTTTCTACAGAGTATGAATAGTTTTCCAAGACTATTTTGAAACAAAAAGAAAAAAAAAAGAGATAAAAGGAAAAAAAAAGAAAGAAAATTTCCCCACAGTCTCCCAGCCATTACATTATTCAATGTTCCTGGAAAAAGACGGTCTGGCTTATGATCTAAATTACAGATAAGAGCTGGCAACAAAGCAAATAGAATAACAAATGTTCTTTTATACGAGGAAAGTGGGAGAAAAAACCATGTGTTGTTATCTTGCTCAGAGCAGCCCAGTTCTCTGTCAGGAAAGGTGATATTTACAATCAACCTTATGAGGAAAAGGACATAAAAGAGAAAAAGAACAGACAAAAAATGGTTGAGGAGGAAGAGAATATTTTTTCCCCTCCCTTCTATCTGCAAGGCCAAATCCAAGGAACGTGGGATTGTGCACTGAGCATGTTTAATGCTAGGGAAGCACTCACTGGGTGAGCTACGGAGGCTGTAGGCCTCTCTCCCAGCTGTTGCTGCCTTCAAAATGCATGAGATAAAAGGACTGTAATGATTTAAATGTCCACTATTATTATACTAGTTCTCTTTTTTTTTCACTATTATATTTATTCCTGAACTTGCAATATTTTTTCTAATTTTCCAACAACCACCAGCTCTAGCATAGTAGAAAATTCCCTTCTTAGAATTTACACCCTTTGGATATTTGTTGCTGATGATGCCCTTTCCCATACAGTTAAGAGGAAGAATTAAGGACTTACATCTAGCTGAACATAAATGAATCATACACATCCCTGTCAGAGTATCCAAGAAGTGATTTGTGACTGCCCTCTCTCTGCCTCTCATTCAGGTAGAAATCATTAGAAAAGATTTAATCAAGAACTTGACAGAAGCTGGCCAGACAAATGAGGGAATCACTTGACTTCTGTTAAAAGATGCTGAATTTTTCGAGTTAGACCTGATATTTTTTATGAAGTTAATATAACCCCAGTTATCTATTTCAACCGAACTTCTGCTTCCAAGTTGTCAGTCAAACTGTAAGTCAGATGTAGTCTTTGGAGATCTGTTTTTACTGATATTTACCCACTTTCACATGGGTAAATATCAATACACAGATGTACATTTAAGTTTATAGATCTGAAAATCTGAGCTATTTTGTGTCTTATATCAGATTTTTTTTTTTTTTTTTTTATCTGCAACCTTGCTGCAAATTCTAAATCCAGAAGAGGATTCCTGGCTTTGAAACATCAGGATGCACACGAAAGCTGCCAGTACTTAGACATTTGAGAGTTTTTTTTTTTTTTCCCCCCCCTCCAGAGAAATGAGTCTTGGGAGACCAAAGGAGAAAAAAAATAGCAGCACAACATGGCGGTTTAGCCTGAACAGTATTTGTACCAGTATCAGCAACAGTTGAGGTGGTGTCAGGATGACTGTTTTATGGATGAAGCCACCACTGGGGAGGGAATACCCATACCCATTTCAAGGAGGTAATTCAGCAGGGGTTGCTAGCCCTGTTTGTATCCTTGCCTGAGAGCCCACCACCGCTGCTCTTTTGACTCTGAAGGTACAAGGGCTGTCCTGGGGCACTGAGGGCACGGATGCTGCCCCTGGAACAGCTGCTTTGAAGTGGTGGAAGGAATCCAACCTAGGAGCCATATGGACTGGGCACGCAGCGAATGGTAGGTATCATCACCATCAGGTACAGGGACTGACGATGTGGACACATGCCAAAGCACCAGGGAAGACCCCTTCCTCTGTGGTAGTATGAACTACAGCTTTCAGATAGGTCATTTCTTAAAGCTTCTGAGGTGCCAAACGCTTTACAGAAGAGCCAGGCTGAGGTATTATAAAGCTAATTTCACAATAAGTGGGAACATGGACAGAAACCGGGCATTTATCCCAAAGGGGAAAAGCCAGTATTTTATCTGAAAATTTACTGTGTTGCACATCACAGGACAGGCACACACACAATACTGGGATAAAATCATACATCTTATGTATTTCAGTGCTATGTGGACCTAAGCATATTCAGTACTCTTATAGTACCCATCTCACCCAGTTTGGCCAGAAACACTCTCATCTAGGTTTGTGTTCTCACTAGGAATTTTACTGGTCAATTAAGTATTCAGGAAGGAGCGTTTGATATGGAGTGAAGAAGAATTTGGTTGCTGTGAAAGGCCAGCTATCTTACTCTCCCACCCCATTTGTTGTCAGGAACTGGAATGTAAGAAGATGCAGGACTTACTTGCTTCCACCTCATTTCTGCATTAGTGGCACATGCCTGCGGTAATCATTTAAGGTCATCACAGAAAGTGAACATCCTTCTTTTATGGTAAAAAAATAAATAAATAAAAACAAGACAGCACTTTTAGGGACAATACCGAAAAATTTGGAGTCAATTAGAATGCTACAGTGGAATGGCAGAAGCTGTTCCATCATATCTCAGTTTTAATAGTTGGAGAAATAGAAGATTATAATTAATAATTATTTTTATAGTAGCATTTACACAAAATTGGGATCAGATTCATGAGAACGATACTGACCACATCTAGGGAACAGGAAATCTACTGTATTTTTTCCTCTGAAGTACTTTCTGGATCTTTCTGGATGGTCTACCACATGGAAACTCTGACAACAATATTCTCACTACCACACCAATGTTATTATAATTTCATTTGAGGTATACCCAAAAGAATAAAACATATACATATTTGTCTCCAAAAAATCCTCCTAAAGCTTGACTAGAATTCTTATCTTGCATTTGCATTATTGTTAATTTTCCTGTAACTTTTATATTCCAATTCAGCAGAGGAAGGTGAAACATAAAAAAGCAGGTTGTCATAAGACCATCATAATTTGACTGGCAGCTTAGAGAAAGTGAAATTTGGGGATACAAACATTCTGCTCATAGAAAGGCTACTGACATTTCTGAGTAAATCTCATCTGCCACATTATTCAAACATCAAGGAAAAGTTATTAATAATACGCTACATTATTCCATCCCATTTTAGTTGATGAGCCCTTCAATTTGAAGCCCAATGGAGTTGGTTGGTGGAAAGACTTCTCATCACTTAGTAGGATTTATCTCATGTATTTCTCTTATTCTGGAACTGGATGAGCCACTGACATTTATTAACTACCTGATAGTAACTACCATTCTTCTGACTGTTTGCTAAAACCTTATAACAAATATTCACCATTTGGCATTCCCACGGCATTTTTAATTGCATTAGTCAGGTGGTTTCCATTCTACTATGGAAGCGATTGATAGCAAAAGCATTAAGTACTTTAAAAAAAGGAGTATCACAGTTGAATGTACATTGTACCAACTGGAAAACACTTAGTCACTTACTAGGCCTCTAAAAATGCAAATAAATAGAAAAATGTGCATCAAATATTGCATCCGATAAAAATTCACAGTAAACTGCCCTCATATTTTCATGGTAATTTCTTCTATTTAGGTCAAACACTTGAATGTTCTTGGGAAACAAACACACAAATCAGAGTTTGCTGCTGAATTCAAGCAAATAATATGATAATCTTTTGTTCCCATTATTCATCTCAGTATACATTTGTGGTTCTCTAGTCACCAGCAAGGAATTCAGAGCAAGTCATTACGAAGTAAGATGTCAGTTTATAGTCTGTGCCATTTCTCTTCAAAAAGAGAAAAAAAAAAAAAAAAGTAAAAAAAAACGAAACAGAACCCAAGGTCTTCATATAGAAATGCAATTTCTGAATCAAAATATAAGAAGAGGAAGAAAAGTATTTGTGGAAAGCAAGCATAGATACTATATCTTCGGAGTATTTCTATTCCGTACATGAAAAGAATTTCTATCTCAATATTGTGTTTTCACATCTCCTAGTGTGACTCTCATTCTAGTTCTGTACCATGCTGATCCATCTACTCT
The DNA here is from genome assembly GCF_013377495.2 of Cygnus atratus. NCBI lineage: Eukaryota > Metazoa > Chordata > Aves > Anseriformes > Anatidae > Cygnus > Cygnus atratus. The sequence continues at coordinate 9,565,192 of NC_066378.1, read as the reverse complement.
CTAATGAATACATTAGGGACATTTCCAGGCAATCTGAAAATACTGAGGTGGAAAAAAGAATCTTTTGTAGCAAGGTATATATTCTCTGAAGTGCAACATCTTCCTCACACTGCATTTCATCATGAAGGAAATTATGCTTCGAGAACAAGGCCTGCACTTTCCCAAAAAGGAGCTACACAGCAGCCCATCAGCGTTAAATCATTCACCCTACCCTCATGAATCTGTCCTCAGGACTATTCAAATTAAATGCTTCCAATAAGAATATGAAAGGTGGGGATTAAAGATGGGACTGCGAACAGTACAAAGAACGCCTCTCCCCGCCCCTCTGTTCTCACCAGGCTCAGTGTGGCACAAAGAGAACTGGTCATGTAGCATCAGCCTGGCACAAAGAGTTTTCTGTCAATGAACTGCACCATCAATGTTTGCTTAAATTCAGTTGTAAAATCCATCATTTTCTCTGATGTTTTCAAATTCATTAGATTCTTTTTTCTATGAACATCAGAATGTCTTGAATTATCTCAGCACGGCGTAGGCCAAAAAAATACACACAGATAACAGATAGACCAAAAGCTCTGTGGTAGTTATCCTCAGAAACCAGAAGAGTATCAGAGAACCATAGACTGGCCTGGGCTGGGACCTTCCAGATCACCTCTTCCAACCCCCTGCTGTGGGCAGGGATGCCACCCACTAGACCAGGTTGGCCAAGGCCCCATCCAGCATGGATGAGTAATTTGGGCTGGTTTCATCCCATATAGATGAAAATAGTTAAAAGACTATTGAAGATGATGCTATTGATAGTATCTTCTGGCCTCTTGATATATCTGAGAAATGTTTAGTGGTAGGACTTCTCTACCCTTATGATTTTTTAAAGCACAGTCCTTTCATTTCTGCCCTACCTCTGAGCTGTCCTGGACTATTAATAGTGTTAACTTCCGTAACAACATTAATGAATGATACTTTCCTGTGTCTTACAAGGGCATCTCAAAGCATGATAAAATGATGACTTTATTATTGACCGCACTAGGAATGGCATCAGCCCTGGACTATATCTCTACAAGATCATTCTCATAAGATTCTTTTTCTCTCTTTCAAAACAGAAGAGTGAACCATTACCATTGATCTCCTCCTCTTAAATTTATTCATTTTATCCCTCTCTACACTCTAGCATCTTGTTTTAAAATGCAATTTTTTTTTTTATTTTTTTTTTTCCTTGAGGATCAAATGCTTACTCTGTATGTATATGTAGTGCACATAGTACTCCAAATCCTGGTTTCTGCTTAGTGCCATGAGGTTCTATTGTAATACAATAATAAAGACAATTATAATAATAATATCAGAACAATTACAAAAGGATATTAAGAATTTATCCCTAGAAATAACACAGCTATTGCCTAGTTCACCCACAACTTAATAGATCCCTTATTTTCCCCTAAAATCACCACTGCAGTTCAGGTAGGAAGCTGAAGAACGAGCAAAAAAAAGTAGCACTGGCTTACAGATTTAAGTCAAATTTCTGAGTTTCATCCTCATAACAGCCATGTAAAATGCAGCCTTGTCTAACAGATGAGGGAACTCAGAAAACCCACCTCTCACAGGGTTGCATACTAGAAAGAGTAGAGCTGTGAGCCCAGGTCTCAAGCTACATATGTCTTTCACTTTCCGTGAATTAATCCTTCACCTCACCTTTGCCCCTGTGTAACTGCCCAGCTAAGGCGGTACTGGCTGCTTGTCTATCTGCACTGTCCATCCTCACCACAGCCAGCAGCATGCTCCAAGGATGCACGCAGCCTTTAGCAGCTGCAAGCACCAGGTACCTGCAAAGGATTCCTCCTTGGTCACAAGTGACAGCCAACAGTTTGCCTTTCCCTGCCTGACGACACTTAAGGATCTCCCCTCTGACACCACTGTAATTTCTGAACGCTATGGCACCCAGGTGGAACAGATCAGATCTAGGAAGGATAAAGTGTCTCTGCATTAACTCGTTTAGATTAATTCAGTGCCTTAATCTCCTAATAGGCTTCAAGTGATAAGTGGTTTTTAGTTAAGTTTTTGATAGTATCAGACAAGGCTAAACTTCAGCTGTTTTATTAAAAGGAAACAGAATTGTTGACAGCTCACATTAGTTGACAGACACTATAAAGGAAGGCTCCTATTTACCCACTCAGGCTAGATTTCAATTTACATAAAACTGCAGGAGTTTTGTCAGCATTTATAAACTGACTAAAGCAGAGAGAGAGAGAGCTCTAACAAACATGCTTTTATCCAAACAATGTCAAACTCAGACTAGAATAAATTCAATGCAATCACTGAACTGATCAAACCCTCTTCAGCTTCAAATCGAGAGGGGAATTCTCTGATTTTGGTAGGTGGCCATGACTTATATCTCTGACTAGCCAGATGGCTAAATCACAAATGGAGTCACAGTAAGGTTATAATGGAGTCACACCATGGTTATTCCCCTCCTTCCAGGCCTTCCAAAAGGCCCAAGAGGTCCTTGGGATGCAGAGTGTTCAGAGTAGCAGTGGATTTTCTCCAGTTCCTTCAACAGGTCCCTGGTTTCATTTCTGTTCTAAACAAAACAAGGGGAAAAGCACCAAAGACTGTATGTTCATACTTCAAACCACAAGAATACTAAAATGAAACCTAGAATTGAAAAGTCAAGTGAAGGCCCCTCTCAGACCCACAAAAGCCTTTCGAATAAAAGCAGAACTCTCCAAAAAGCCACAGGTTAACAGAACAATCTAAAATCCATTTATTACTTCGGCAAAGATCAGGCAGCTTGCATGCTTCCTGACTGTTTTGGCTAGAGACCTTCTGTTAGGTAGGCACGAGCGATCAAGACTATTATCAACAACACACTGTGTTTGGAGTACTTACTTGCTTTGCCTTTTTCAGCTGCTAAAGTGGAGGGAGCAGTTAGGGCTGGAGCACAATCTAGAGGACAGAGCACGGTCTGCTCGCAAGCACTGCAAGGTGCTCGGCGTTGTGCTTAAAAAGAGCATTAAGGGCCAGGTCTTTTCATGCCTTTGATGTGAGACATGAAGGGTGTCATTAGGTGGTGGCTCTGGATGGTCTCAGGAGCACGGGAGCTGTCACACAGCCACAACGCAGAACAGTATCTTTTGGGTTGATTATTTTTTCTGCAGGTACTTTCCTGCAGTTACATACATCTTTCAGCAGAATGTGCAAGCAGAGAATCACTCTCAAAAGGCATTTGATCGCTATCTCCATATAATAATTAGACCCTGTTCAATAAACAGCATGGGCGCTTTTGTGATTTCTTGCTTAAACTGAATAACTGAATTCAAGCCTAACCTGTGTAGGCACTTTGTGATATGCTGCTGAGTACTTAGCTGTATCTTTAGGCAGCAAGGTTCATTTTTTTTTTTTCATGCCATGCACTAAGCATCCCAAAGTCTAAAGGATGTGAACAGCTCAAATCCCCACTTTCATAAGTGACTAGGCAGCTGAAGCCCAAGTAGTGAAAGGCATTGAACAGGCCTTATACCTTAAATCACATAGGCACAGACATTAAAATGTACTTAACTCCTCCAATGCAAATGGATACCTAGCAAAATGTTCAAAAAGCAGCTACAGTCCATCTTCTGCTTTCAGGAGAGGTATGTGAAGTCACAACTATGTGGGTTTGGACCCCCGTCACTTAAATGATGTGACTTAGATTCCTAAATCAGCTAAAAGTTTGCAAAAAAAATCTTTTCTATTTCCTTTCTGTAAAATGGAATTTAAAATAATATGGAGGAGTTTGTTTGTAACATAGCAGGTGTTAACTATTTAATCTTTTAATACATTATGTCTTTGCATGGTTGCATACAGCTATAGCTAAGTAGCTACAGAGGTTTTGGTGCAGTTGAATTCTTGCAGTTGAATTTTAGTCTTTAAAACAATAATGGCTGAATTATTTTCAGTATTCTTTTTACATCCTTACAAAAGGAAATCTCCGTCAAGTCAAATGCTTTTTATTGTCCATTGATCTGTCTAACCAAAACCTACACCAATTAATTTCCCAGATTAAACTAATAAATTAAGATCACCTCATCAGAATCCTGACTACTGCAAAAACAGGCACTAGGTGAGAGATTTACTGAGAAGAAAGAAATCTCCATTTTAGCTACATTTTCAAAGCCCCTTTGGTCAGGATGAGCTGACAGTTATCAGAATCCGTGATAAAGATGTACGATATTTAGAAACGGCATCTAAGTTATTATTCCAGAGAATGAGCAGAGTAAGTGTGTTATCAATCCTGGGTTCTTAGCCCTGCTTAATTGTTGTCAGTAAATCAGTAATTATTTATGTAGCTTCTTTACTGTGAGTAACTAAAGGATTCAAATAATTTATCACACAGTTGCTCTACAGAGTAAATTCAAGAGTTGTTTTTTGCTAAAATATGGTGTATGAGGATACATTTACTCGGGGAGCTTCTGTCGTCATGTGGTGCACTGTGTTATATTGCAGTCTATGTTCAGCACAGTATTTTCCATGGAAGTGTTAGTTACCAACCAGCCTCTGTTAATACGAATTCATCTGCTGGCATGCACTAAGCAGAATAGATATATAAAGCTGTTGGTACTTATTACACCGCAACCCAGTAGGGATAGGTTTAATGGCCAACCCAAGCCCTCGCGTTCACTTTGCATCTGTGGGACAGACGAGGTCCAGGGCCACGCAGTGTCACAGCACCGCCCTTCCTACAGTGGCTATGAGCAAACGGGAAAACCAGAGAACACCCTAATGCCATCTGCAAAGGGCTGACTTCACGAAGGCCAAACTTTGTTTTTCTCTTTTCCTTTTCGTCCTTTTTAATTTTTCTTTTCTCTTTTCTTTTCTCCTTTTCTTTTCTTTTCTTTTCTTTTCTTTTCTTTTCTTTTCTTTTCTTTTCTTTTCTTTTCTTTTTTCTTTTCTTTCTTTTATTTTCTCTTCTTTTTCTTTTCTTTTCTTTTCTTTTCTTTTCTTTTCTTTTCTTTTCTTTTTTCTTTTCTTTCTTTTATTTTCTCTTCTCTCTTTTCTTTTCTTTTCTTTTCTTTTCTTTTCTTTTCTTTTCTTTTCTTTTCTTTTCTTTTCTTTTTTCCTTTCTTTCTTTTATTTTCTCTTCTCTCTTTTCTTTTCTTTTCTTTTCTTTTCTTTTCTTTTCTTTTCTTTTCTTTTTTCTTTTCTTCTTCTCTTTTCTTTTTTTCTTTTCTTTCTTTTCTTTTCTTTTCTTTTCTTTTCTTTTCTTTTCTTTTCTTTCTTTTTTTCTTTTCTTTTCTTTTCTTTTCTTTTCTTTTCTTTTCTTTTCTTTTCTTTTCTTTTCTTTTCTTTTCTTTTTTCTTTTCTTTTATTTTCTCTTCTCTCTTTTCTTTTCTCTTTTCTTTTCTTTTCTTTTCTTTTCTTTTCTTTTCTTTTCTTTTCTTTTCTTTCTTTTTTCTTTCCTTTCCTTTTTTCTTTTCTTTTATTTTCTTCTCTCTTTTCTTTTCTCTTCTCTCTTTTCTTTTCTTTTCTCTTTTCTTTTCTCTTTTCTTTTCTCTTTTCTTTTCTCTTTTCTTTTCTTTTCTTTTCTTTTCTTTTCTTTTCTTTTCTCTTCTCTTCTCTTCTCTTCTCTTCTCTTCTCTTCTCTTTCTTTTCTCTTTCTTTTCCCTTTTCTTTTCGAATCTCTACTTTCTCCTTGTTCAAGTATTTTTTTCATCAGCCTTTCTAGATAGGAGCGGGTCAGTGAGTAACACAGCTCCTCAAGGATAACCTAAGACGTTGAGCGGATGTAGGGAGGCTGTAATTAGACAGGATTGCGTTTGGCTTTAATTGCTGTATCTCTACTGTCCCTTTCCACTGTTGCTGGAAGCACTTATGAAGCCAAATCTTTTTCTGCTTGAGAAATTTTCTCAAATCGCCAATCTGCTTTGCCAAATTCTCAAGATGAGCAAGCCGAGGCATGCCACGGTGTCCATCACGCAGTGTAAATGTGCTGGGTCGAGCTGGGGTCTTCCAGAAGTGCACGGTGCACACGTTACAAGAGCGACTTGCCCAGTTGACCTAGCAAGTTCCTGCAAGCACGGACCACCTGGCTTCCAGCCACAACCACAGGACTTCTCCTCCCTTTGCTTCTCGGAGCCTGTTCCTAATTCAGCTGTTTTCAGATTC